>NC_060285.1:32301330-32601330 GCF_021613505.1 Equus quagga
ACACACACACACACACACACAAATAATTTATGAATAAACTAGGATCAAGTACAAACATTCCATACATTTAATGATTACTAGTTTTTGTTTTTACTTTTTTCTGAGGAAGATTTGCCCTGAGCTAACATCTGTGCCAGTCTTCCTCTACTTTGTATGTGGATCACTGCCACAGCATGGCTGATGAGTGGTGTATGTCCAGGCCTGGGATCCAAGGCTGCAAACCTGGGCTGCTGAAGTGGAGTGTGCCAGACTTAACCACTATACCACGGGGCCAGCCCCTGATTACTAGTTTTTAAAGAGACTTCGTGTACTTTTTTTTTTTTAAGAAATAGTATCTAATTTCTATCCTAAGTGTCCTTCCTTTCTCGATTTTTATTTATTTATTTTTGTTTCCTTTAGGCTGGGGGCAGTATGAGGACTAAGGAGAATTGGCTAATTCGAATCTCTGATTTACAATTTAAGGAAGTGTGCTTTTCTTACGTCTATAACCAAGACAACATTTTTCTTTTTAAAATAAGACAAGTCGTTTCTCTTTCCCCTGACATAGCAAGGGCATCATGTGTCAGAACTCTGAGACTCTCAGTTGGAAATAGGCTTTGCTGGAATAAAAGCAGATGTAGGAATTGGGAACTCTGCCAAAGTAGAAATACCAGTAAGAATACAAAATATTTTTCTAAGAGTTTGACAATGCCTAAAGAATTTTGGGCTGTCATTTGCACTTTGGATCTCAGGGAACAACTTGATAAGAAGAGCTTGTATAATACTAAGTAGAATTATAGAAATTTTCAGCTACCTATTTGTCTTAGGTGCAGCATAATAGGTTTGCCATAAAACCTATACTTCTAATATCAAGCAGAGATGAAAAAAAATCTCACTATCTGCCCAGGTCAAGTTTATGAAGCTAAGACAAGTACCAACTCCAGCGATTACCCTTATGCTCAACCCCAATCACTATACCTTGTTCCAGAATGCTCATTAAATTTTAGGCTGAAAAAATTTTGCTATCATATCACATCATGTCATATCATTTCTCAAGTTCTGTTCAATCAACTTTATTAAACTTTGACTCCTTTGATATCTTTCATTCTTCATCTCCAACTCCTCCCTCTTGTACTTAAGTCCTTTTCTTGGCGGATTAGAGCCCAATGTTTACAACTTTAACTGCATTCTTGCAGATACCTACATTTTCTTGCCTTCTTGCTTTTGCCTTTCTTTTCTACTTGTGGAGAAAAGGCTTAACTACTTCACTGTTGTCTCTGCTCCTATGTCTATGTCTTGTGTTGAAGGAAACCATGTATTCTTCCAGATTGATGCTTTGTCTCTACCTGTCTCTGTCCTCAATGGGTTTTTAAGTTTCCACTCTGAAATTATTTTAATTTCTTTAGTGAGTTCTTTTTCACCAGCAACTGTTTTAAACTTTTTCCATCCAATCTGCTAACAACTTGTCTTTCGCCTCACACTCAGAAGATTTCACCTACTTAGTGGAATGAGTGCCTTCAGTAAACATTTCCTTGAATTACTGCCCATTGGTTCTTTCTTCCTGACATCTTTGTCACAGTGAATAGATTTCCTTCCTCAAGTACAAGACCAACAGCTCTACCTGTGCCCTGGATGTTATCTTCTTTTCTTATGTCTATTAAATATACACTTACTTCGATGGATTAGCTACATTTTCTTGTCTACCATTTCTTTTTAGTCTTTGTTTTAGCAGTCATGAGTACCTTTCATCACAAAATATCCTCTTTCCACATGACATCACTTCCTATCTAGGGCCCTTTCTCTCTCTCCTTCTTCATGACAAAGTTACCTAAACGTGTGGTTTTCTTTATTTTCCCTCACATTCTTACACTTCCTGAAATCTGTGCTCTGCTCCTTTTCACTCACCACAGTGGTCTCTTTGCTGTTAAAAAGAATGAAAACATTTTTGTCTCTATCTTCCTTTCATTTCCTGTATCTTTTGAAACTGATGACTGCTTCTTTCTTGAAATTCTCTCTTATTTGATTTACAGCCTTTTTTTCCTCAGTCTCTTTTGTGGGCTTCTTGTTCTTTCCCAATACTTTGGGTGCCTATGTTCTCATGAAGTTTGCCTTCTGATCTCTGCTTTCTCTTTATCCACTTTCTTTGAGATAGGATACCAATTCCATTGGCTTTAGTTACCAACTCTCTAGTAAGGACGCTCAAATATATATTTCTGCTTTGATTGTCTCTCCTAAACTCCTTTCTTATTTACACAACTGCTTATTGTTATTTCCTGCAAAACTTGAAATGCAGTGTGACACAAATACCCATACTTCCCCTAATCAACTAATGCCTGATTTTTTCCTGGACCTTAGTAAAGGTCTCCACCCCCAGTGCAGCTACTTAAGCTAAGTCCTGAGTAAACTGGTTGCCTCCTTCCTCTGGTTTAGTATCTACCCCACTTCCAATGTCAACCACTCAGTCACATTTAGACTGTCTCCAGGATATGATTACTTCTTTCCATTTCCTCTGCCACTTACTCTTTGACTAGCCCCTTTTCTCTTTTGTCTACATTGTTGCCACAGCCTTTTTACCTGGGCACCCTGACACCAATTTTAACCCTGTAATTTACTTTCTACCCTCTAGCCATGGTCATCTTTTGGAAATTAAACTGATGAAGTCTCACTCCTGCATAAGACAATTTTTGGCGCTCCATTTCCTCAAGATAAAAAGCAAACTCCTTGACCCAAAATACAAAATCAGTTACTATATATAACTGTCTTTTACATTTCCACTCTCATCTGTTCATTTCTTCAGCAAATATGAGTTTATTAATTAGTTACTTCAACAAATATGTACTAGTTTCTTCATTCAATGGGTCAGGCATATGTACTGAAGATATAGCGCTGAAAAAAAGGACAAATTTCTACTCTTATGATGTTCGTATTGAGGGTGGGATACAGACAGAAGCAGGGGCAGATGATAGAATGATATTGATCGGAGAGGGGGAGTGTTATTTTACATAGGCTGGTCAGTTTAGCCCTCTCTGAGGAGCTGGCATTTGAACAGAGGATGGAATAAAATAGTAGCCCTTGGAAATTTTCAGAAGAAACTTCTAGGCAAAGGAAATAATGAGTGCAAAACCTCTGTTGTAGAGAATGCTTGAAATATGACCTATGCTTAAAAAGATTACTATGGTTGCTGAGTGGAGGATAAACACTGTGGGGCAAGAGTGGAGACAGAAAGATCAGTTAAGATCTAGCATTAAATGAAAGTTGATTTTTTTAATGCCTACTTTTGCCAGAAATAGTTTCAGAGTGCTCACTACACATAAACACACATACACACTTAGTATTCTCCAGGCATTGTGGTTCTTTGGATGGGCCATATTCTCTCTCACTTTTGAATCTTCTTACATCCTGTCCTCTATTCTTTCATCACTTGCATCTAACATCAACTCGTCCATTAGGGTGCAACCCAGATGATAACTTCCTTTGCCTCTAAAGCTTGGGTAATATGCAATTCCTGTATGTTCTGAATTCCTACCCCATTACAACATATATCTGAATATATATTTACTTTGCACTTGATGAAGGTTCTTGTTTGATGTGGTATCTCCTGTACCTTATCACAGTTAGTCGGTGATATTTAAATAAGATTAGAAGGAGCCATTCATATAGATGAATCAGGAAATAAAAGAAGCAGATGGAGAGATAGCAACTGCAAAGACTTTGAGGTCAGCAAGTGCGTGATGAGTTTCAGAAGCGAAAATGAGTCAGCGTGGTTGAAATGTAGTGAGGCGGGGGAGAGGGATGTGAGAGGATGTGCATACTGGCCAAGAGGATACAGTTTATTTTTAGTGTTTTTTATCCATGTGCATGATTTATTCCCTTGTGTTTGTAAAAGGCATTTTAGATTACAAAGTGAGTTTTCACACCCAATATTTTCATTTGCTCCTCATAACCATTCTAGGTTTATTCCTACACAAATTTTTTCTCCTCCTATACTTGAAACCTTCCCAAATCCAGGCTCATTCCCATCCACAAACATCTTGTTTCTAGCCTCCTTTCCTTTATGAATAAATGCTTTCAAAATCTCCCATTTTTATTTTTAAAATCATTCTTATTTCCTCATATCACTACTGAAATTTTACTTTGCTCTAAAAATACAACTACTCTTAAAATCAGCAAGAGAAAGCATTCCGTCTTCTACTTCAAAAGAAGAGAATTAGAATCTATCTTATTTCCTATTGCCATTTGTCTATCGTTGGTCTGCCACCATCATTCACAAAGCATGCCTTTTAAAATTCACTGAAACTGTCAATCCGTTTTTCTATCCATCCTCAATACCATTATTTGGGATGATGCAGAAACACTTATCTAGGTTTCAGTGAAATGAATAACTGCTCCTCAGTCTTTCTTCTTCTACCTGTATAATGATGACATTTAGATTCTTAGTTCCTTTACCCCGTATACTTGAATTGCCTTTTCTTTCACTGTATTTTCCATTACCTGTAGATGTTTTTTATAACATTTCCTTTTTTGTAACATTTCATTACAAAAATCCTATCTACTGCCAAGAGCTGAATAAGATCTCTAAACTTCTCTTCTTTAACCACAGTCTTCTATTATTAAACCTACAATTCTTTTCTTTCTTTGTCTATTTTGTGATACATGGTTCCTCGATTCACCTCTGATATCCCAGTCCACATATTCTACCTGCCTCCTTACCAAGTGTGAATGGGATGATCAATTATATAAAAGATGCGCTCTGAAGTTTTCTTCTGCCTTCATTTTATTTTCCGTGTGAAAAGGATTGTGTCCATTCATTCAACAAACATGTAATGAATACCCACTCTTTCTCAGACACCATTCCAGATACAGGTAATATAGCAACGAACCAAACAATGACTACTGTCCTGTAGCTTTAATTCCAGTCAGGGAACATAGACAACAGGATAATAAGTAAATATGTATGTGGTGGTAAGATGTGCTACGGAGAAGAACAAGGCGGGATAAGGTGATAGAGAGAAAAAGCACTTATATTTAAAAATAGACCATGGCCCAGTGAGGGCTTTCTGATAAGGGGACATTTGGGCAGAGAACTGAAGGATATTAAAGAGTGAGCTATGAAGATATTCTTCTAGACACAAGAATAGCAAATATAAAGGCTCTGAAGAAGAAATGTGTTTAGCTTTTATGAGGGCGAGCAAAGAGGTTGATAAGACTAGAAAAGAGCAGGCAAAAGAAAAAATGGTAGGAAATGAATTCAGAGAAGTAACATGTTTTCTTGGATGTTATGTGTTTCTTCTCTGCCATACGTAAACTGGCATCATCCCATAGTTTATTATTTTTTTCCTATTTTTGCTTTGTTATCATGGATTTCTCATTGAATCCATTGGTACGTGATGCTACTTTACTTCAATAATAGTTATTGATTTTTAAAGTATTAATCATCTATTCTGATCTCCAAAACTAATGTGCCTATCTTTCTAACTTTCATATGCTTCCCCCCAATCATATGTACAGCATACATATTTTATAGCAAAAATATAAAACATCCACAGAGAGTTCCCTTCAAAATGTTTATCCACATGCACACACTTTTCCTTCTTTACCTCTGTTCTGAAGGAAGGAAAAATAAAAAGAAAGGAAGGAAAGTAGGAAGGAATGGGGGAAAACTGACATTTGAATTTGACCTATTTCTACTATGGGCTGCAGTATTTCCCTATATCACCATATAGTCGTCCATAATTGTACCTATGTTACTCATTACAGTCTCTTATTTCTGTCTTTGTCTACCCTATTAGGAAGTATGCATACTGTGGGCTGGAGCTCAATCTTGTTATTTTCTACATCCTTATCTCATAGTATAATGTTTTAAAACATATTCATAAGTGATCATAAAACTTTTGCCTGATGAACTCATCTAGTGATGGAGTAATTGACGCTTTCCACAGGAAATCCTTTGTATTTTTGAACATCTTTTTGTTAGAAAATGTTCCTTATATTAAGTAATTGAATCCACTTTTGTATATGGATAAACATACATTTGAATTACAAAGACATCAACATTTATAATCATTCATTAAAGAACTAAAGTTTAGTGTGCAATATAGCATAAATTATGTCATTTCTTTGAGATATAAGACCTGAAGATACTTTTTAAGATAAAAATCTACAGTACAAAAAAATGAACGCAGACATTGTGCTTTATGCAGAAATATCTTATGTTGTAGAAAAGCATTTCTATGGGTGATACAAATTTTTAAAAGGGAAATAGATTTTTCTTGATTGCTTGTTTTTCAAACCTGAAGTCCCAAGACTTATGAAAGCCTGAATTCTGAGTTAAAGAACTAATTATGCTTATTTAATAGTCTGTTAAGTTTTAGGATATCATTTTGATTGCTTTTCCTCCAAACTATTTTACAAATCAGTTATTTCATTACTTACTATATTTTGATCCAACAAAATAATTATTGGTTGCTTGCAAAGCATAATCCTTTTCGCAAGTCTCTTGAACTCACGGTAGGCACAGAGACTGACTCAAAAGTAGCAAAAATATTGCTCAAACAAAAATTGTATTCAAAAATATCTCCAAGCTATAAACTTATTGCACAATCATTTCAGACAATACATGAGAGAATTATTTCCAGGACAAGATATATACAAGCTGTTTCTTGGAGTTGTGCTAAATTTGTTTCTAACATAATACTTTATCAGAACACTCAAAATTGGTATGTTTCCTGATATTATTGTCCATAAGTTCACTAAAAGGGCCCAGTGTTTTAATTAGTTTATATATAGAATTTGCCTTAATAATGATAATAATAATTTTAATGATAATATCAATAACAATAAATACAACATTGTTTTCCAATCATTATCATCTAATAAAGAGTACAACATTCGTTCTGATGATGATACTTTTCAAGGGCCCTGATAAACATTTAGACAAATTTTCTTTTCCTGACATGAATATTATCACTGAGCAAAAATAACTTTGTGGTGAAACTATTCCGTAGGTTGCTGAAATGGTAGATACATGACATTATGCTTTTGTTCAAACCCAAAGAATTTTCCAACACAAAGAGTGAATCTGAATGTATATAAATTTTTAAAAATTCTTTAGGAGTTAGAGGATCCTAGGAAAGAATGCAGATTATGATGAGATAATCCAACTGTGTTATAAATGTATGAAAAAACCTCCTGAAGGGGAAGAGTGAAAAGGTGCCAACAAAAGTAACTTTGGAAACAATTAAAGGCAAAATCAACTTTACATAAGCACTGTATTCTATTCGAGAAAATTGTTTTTGAGGAGGGTATGGGTTAACAATTCTGATACTGCTATACATGTATATTTGAACTGGAAAATTACATAAATGTGTGGCGGATCCATCCCAGCTAGCTCCCATCTGGGATCTAGGTTCCTTACTGTTAGAGTGGAAATTTACAGATAATCAAGGGAAGGAGGTTAGAGTGATCACTGTGGTAATGGATTAGAGTTGGAGACATCATAAGAACTTATATTTAATTTAATATAAAGATGATACATACAGGAGTATCTATAGATATGTGTATACACATGGGTCAAAATATACACATATATTTCTTACTCTGTCCACTGAGATGGCCTAAAGGAAATGGCCCCCCAGTATCAACAAACACATCTAGCACCCAGGTCTTGGTTTCTAATATCATTCTACATTAAAATAAATCAGGGATCCTTAGAGAAATGGCTAATTCTAGGACTGAAGCAGGAAATATGCCATATGAGAATGAAGTATCTTACAGTGCCAGAAAGTAAGGAAGTGCTCAAAAAAAAGAAAAAAAAACCAAACAGATAAACAAAAATCCCATTGATGGAGATATGTTAAAAGAACGATGCAATCAACTGGAAGAGCTCCCAGTGGCAAAGATAAAACAATTTGAGAAACAAAACAAATAAATAATAGTATGGTATTATAACCCAAATCATAAAGTAAATATCCATGAGTCCATCCTGATATAAATAAATGAATAAATAACTATACAAGGGGAGGAGAAAAATCTCCTGTGCAGATGAATTTTAATTAAATTTGGTAGTAGATACCCACCCTAAAGAAGGGAGTATATGTCCTGTTCTTTAAGTGTGGGCTGTACATAGTGATTTCCTCCCCAGAACAGAGTGTGGAAAAAAGGGGAAAATGAATAACTGTACAGTGGACAAACCCGACAAACTCTACTTCAGCCAGGGGATCAAGGTCAACATCAAAACTTATAAATCATGTTGATAGCATGCATTCTTGATATGATATGATGAAAATGACATTTTATTTCTGTGATCTTCCTCTCAAAAACCTATATAACCCTAGTCTAATCATGGAAAAAATAATCAAACATCTTCCAATAGAGAGGCTGCTTATACAATATAACTGACCAATACACCTCAAAACGATCGAGATCATCAAAAATAAGGAAAATCTGAGAAAATGTCACAGCCAAGAGGAGCCTAAGGAGACATAACAACTAAATGTATCCCAGTATCTTTGATGAGATCCTGGAACAGAAAAAAGACATTAGGTAAAAAATAGGGAAATCCAAATAAACTATAGACTTTTGTTAATAATGTATCAATATTGGTTCATTAATTGTAACAAATGTATCATAATAATATAAGATGTTAATAATAAGGGAAACTGTGTGCTAATATGGGTGTAATATGGGAACTCTCTGTACTGTATGCTCAATTTTTTTTGTAAATCTAAAAGTGTCTAAAAGGTAAAGTCTATTAATAAAAAATAGGCTGGATATTAAAAAGCTCCATTTTAATATTTCTAATTTGTATTTCACTGTCCTGAGAGTGTTAATACAAATATATAAGGTTTCTAACTTTTTATGAAAGTTTTCCCAGGATGGATAATATCTTTCTTCATATTTATAAAACATAAAAATGACATTATTGTGTTTGACACCTAAGCAGGCTGTGGCTCCACAAATTTGGGAACTTGTTATTGGAAATCACAATGAGAAGACATATAAATATTTTAGCTGTTTTTGGAATACTTTTGTTGAAATAATTTCATAATAAGAACTTGTTCAGAAAAAATTGTTTAGTAATAATGGAAAACACTTTTCAATCTGGAATATGAATTGTATGTAATATATAATGTTGCTTTTACTAGTATAATGAATGGTAAGCTTCCCACACCAATACTATTAATATCATTCCAAACACTGGTAATGCTGTAAATGGATCCAAATGAAGTATTATGAAGGTAATCCAACCACGATTATAAAGATTTTTGTAGGATCAGATTATCTACGTTTTGGGAGATTATATTGTATTCATGTCATATTATTGGCATATTTAATCATTAAGAGGTTGAATGAAAGCTTTTGGAATTTAGAGAGCAGTTTGCCTTCCTTCTTTGGAAGAATTGAACAAAGTAGAAGGCTATTTTTAAATTGGGATGTGTTTAGTCTTGAAACCTCTTGATAAACATTTGAATATAATTTTAGAGATTGAAAGCACACATTGAAAACACTTGATATTTCTTTCACAGACAAATTGCTCTTGTTCTCTCTCACAGTAATGACACTCTTTCATCACATAGGCTAAATAGGAACAATGAGAGGCTGCATGAACTTTGAAGTCTAAGAGAGCAGAGTTTAAATCCTGGTTCTTATATTAATTAATGCTGTGACTTTTAGGTAAACAACCTACCCTCTTTGTGCCCCAGTCTGCCCGTTGATAAATTGGTACTGATAGTGCTATCTCCCTGGCCAGATAATGAGTGTAAGATAAGGCATGTAAAGTGGTGTCACAGAGTAAGTGCTCAATGCATTTTAATTATTCATTATTAATGAATAATTAATTATCATATATTTTTAGAATTGTTGCTGCCAACCATTCTCTTAACTGCTGATTAATAGTTTTTTCCTCCCTTCCTTTTCCCCTCCTCCAAGTTTTCGCTATCATTTATGCCTATGTAAAGTACTAACATAAAGTTTAGGACAATGCTTGAACCGTATGGTGTTAAACAGGAGACTTTTTTCTGAGAAATTGAATAGGTGCAATTGAGGGTAAATTTCAGTTTGGAAAGATCATGGAAGGAGTCAAAATGTCTTAGTGTGTTAATAAGGCTGGTAGTGTCTGGCCTCTGCTTCTCCTAGTCGCGTCATGAGCCACATTTCTCTACCCTCCTCCGCTCCAGCCAGCCATATTGCTGCATTCCAATATGCCATAATTGCTGAGCTCCGTGTTAAAACAAGGCCTTTACACTTATAATCTCCTCTTCCTGGAATTCTAAGTGTACACACATATGTGTGTAAATGCACACATGTACATACACACATGCACACACTTTTGCTTAATTAACTCCTAATCAGTTTGAGCCATGTCCTCAAAAATGATTTTTCTGAAGTCCCTGATTATATGCTTTCATAATACTCTATATCTTGCCTCTGTGGATCATTTAACAGTTTCATGTTTTAGTTGCTTTGTGTGATTGATTAAATGTTCATCTCCCACATTACTATGAAAACATCTTTGAGGCAGGAACTCTATCTTGTTTTGTGCATCACATTTCAAAATGTCTCGTCACTGTCTGACACAAAATAAATTCAAGATATTCAACTGTGGAATGAATGAAAAGACAATTTGCTTCATTAAACTGAAACAATCATGAAACGGGCGGAAGAAAAGTAGAGTACTTCTTTAGACTTTGTTGTCCATATTCTTCCAGAACAGACTGACATCAATTGCTTCTTGAGAAAGAAAAGTAAAATGTACCCCTCCCACACACAGACTTAACATCATCAATTCTTAGAACAAATACGAGAATATTGAATTTTCTGTTGAATTTTATAATCAGCTCATAGATTAATCCAGGTATCTTTCCAGAGCAAAATGATGCAAAAGTTGATTTCAAGGCAGCTGCTCTGCTGTATATTTCTGGGCACCTCAAATTTTAAATGGGACCCATTTAAACCCCTTCCTCATACACTGCATGTGGAAGATACTCAAACATAAAGCAAGAGCATTAACCCACACAGAACAAGAACAATCAACTGAACGCCTTTTAATAATTTGCATCTTCCTACGGTTTTGGCATTTCCTTTTCAATATAATAGCCTTTTTGAAAATCATACCATGCGCATATCAATAAGCATCTTTGAAATCTTTTAATAACCAGCTCTGTCTGGAATAGCATTAGGAGGTTTAGTTTTGGGAAATGCTATTGTAATTAAGGTTGCTTTGAGTCAAATGGAGTTCAAAGGAGATTAATTTTAAGCTTTGAAAATCCCATGACACCTACTTTGGTGGCATGCATCCTAAAGCTAATCTGATTATTTGATGACAATTTCAGTATTAAAGATTATTTCACTTAATTGTTTTTACTTTGCCTCTTTGGGGATTCTACTATCTGAAACAAAGTTAGGAATTTTTTTTTTTTTCCTGAAAGCAATGGAATCTACTCTTTGAAGTGAACCAGCTGACGAACTATGTCTTCTTTAGTTGTAATTAATTTGAATATTTTCAATTAGTTATTTGTTGGATTCTTTTTTAGAAAATTCACTTAATAAACATAATCTAAACACATCCTATAACAGTTAACATACTGACACAGTTTATATAATGGTAACAACAACAAAAAAATAAAATAAAAATGTAAAATAAATCTTAGAGGTTTAGTTCTTACTTCTTTGATGTTCGATGTGAGCCTCAGCACCTCTCCTGAAGAGTGGGTATCCATATGATGGCTCATTGTATACGTCCACACCTACACATGGAGTCAGGGAAGAGGTACCTGGGAAGTTGAACAAGAACAATTAAATGATTCCACACGGAAGTATCAAATGTAAATTCCACTCATATTTAATTGTTCAGAGCAAATCATGTGGCCATGTCTTACTTTACAAGTGGGAAGGTACAATTCTCTCATTTGCCTGAAAGTAGAGAGAAATGGGATACCGGTGAATTTTGGCAGTATATGTCACATAGTCCCAGCAATTAAAAATAGAAATTCTATTCCCTTCTCTTTCTCTTTTCAGTTTAGGTGGACTCCACAGAATGATTATTGAAGTGATTTTCCTGATCTCTTTTCCAGTCATAAGCTTGACAAAACATCTGGCAGTAAACATTTTCTCTACTCTTATGGTCAACACATTTAGCAACTGGACAATTAGTGATTACAAAATTGTATGTTTATTCCTCCTTTTTGACCAGTCGTTCTTTATGTGTGCGTTATCGTCTTCCTAACAAATACTCCCAGTAATTCTTAATGTGGAGATCTAGGTTGTGGTGTGAGGATTTGTGTTTTAAATCGCCCCTAGGGAGTCTAACGAAAGTTGTTCGTAAGTGATAGTTTGAGCAACACCGATCCAGTGGCATAAAATTCTCATGTGCTTGCCTAGTTGAAAATTAAATTCAGCTGTACGTTTTATCCCACATGAAAGCTGAGGGTTCTAATTCAAAGTAAGAATGGAAACTTCCATAACTGCATCAGCTGCTTTCCCTCTAACAGACAGCAGAGCAGAAGCAAAAAGAGTAGAGAATTTAGAGAATGAGAGATCTGGATTTGAATCTTAGTTATTCTATTAACTGGACATGTGACTTTGAGAAAGATGCTAACCTCTCTAATTCTCAATATCCCTTATGTTGAAGAGGAAATTACAGGGTCTACCAAAAAGACATGAGAGAATCTAATGAGTTATAATTAAAGCATTATAATTCAATTATTGTAAAACAACGAGCACATTGATATTAGTCATCTCATTCAACATTTATTGTGCCACCAAAGTACCACCTACTACTTTAAATAAGTCTAAAAACGTATGTTAGAAAGACAGTTCCAAAATTTGAAGCCCAAGTAAAGATACATAAAAGTACATATAGAAAAGTGAGAGTTACATTATTAGGTTACTGCATATTAGATAGGTAAAGTAACTTGTCTGAGGCCAGAGAGTTAAGAAGTGGATTTGAGTATGGATTTGAGTCCTGTCAGTTTGACTCCATGATGCTAAACAGAGAGGAAAGGCTGCGCATAGATGCTAGGGAATTTTCTTTTCTTGAAGACTACAGTGAACCTCTGAAAGAATTTAAGCAGAGAAGTACTATTATCAGATTTCAGTTTTATAAAGAACATTCTGAAAGCAGTAAAAATTGCTTTTGTTTGTTTAGATTTGTTTTGAAGGAAGAAATTCTGGAGTAAAGGAGAGCTGTTAAAAAGCTACTGCAGCAACCACACAGGAAAACAAAGAGAGTACACTAAGAGATTTGGTGTAACATTCATACCATACCAGTCCCATAAGATGTGTTACACATGTTCTGGAGCCCAAAGATGGCAATTTGGACCAAAGATGGAAAGGTATGTCATCAACATTTGATGATGAAATTATATAATTAGATGAACTTGTCCATGGATAGTGAGTAGTGATGGGAAGGAAAGTGTTAATAACAAAAACTAAACACCCAAGTTGTATATTAGAATAGTTGAAGTGATAAAACATGGGTGAAGACTAATATTAATACTTGTTGAATTGATAAAACATGGGTGAAGACTAGTGTTAATACTTGGTGAAATATACTGTGTGTTTACAGTGTTTCAGGCACTATATTAAGTCCTTTATATGAAATGCCTCTTTAATATTTGTTTCAGCCTCATACAATAATATTTTATAACTATTTACTAAAACAGAAATTGAATCTTAATAATATTAAGAAATTCTCAAATGCCATGTATGTAAAAAATGAGGAAGTTGGAGTTCAAATTCAAGTATTTCTGACCTATGTATTATCCTATTAACCACAAGTTATCTTGTTTCCAAAGAAGAGCCAGAGAAGAGAGTGAGGAAGAACAACAGCTGCAAAGATTTAGAGCAAACAGAAATGAATTGTCTACAAATCTTGACCAGATGGAAGGACAGTGTTGGGGTTTTGAAGATGAAGGATAGGCAGTTGTAGCTTGAAAGTAGAATAGCATGTGTTTCAGATGAAGAGATACAGTAGTTAAGGAAATGAGGAAATTGGGGGTGTGGCGTTGGGAGTGAGGGGTGAAGATCAAGAGAGTAGAGAACAGTGAGTCTACATTGCTCAACATTGCAGAACAGTGAGCATATGTTGCAAAATGCTACCTGTACAGAAGTGAGAGCCGAGCAGATGCTGAGTTTCTTGGAGAGAGAGAATGATACTAGTTCTAGCATTTCCAAAGAATTGGAAGGAAGGATTGTCTATGAGGTGAGGATATAACAAAGATAAGGAAAAGAATTATATGGTATATTTATTGAATTTTCAAACTTTCTCCATAAAATTTCATTCAAGTGCTCAAGCCCAGTATTACTCTTTTTTTTTTCTTCTCATGGGCAAGGAAAAAAAGAAAAAAGAGAACTGCCAAAGAAGTCAAGTTGATTCTCCTTTTACATATTTGATTCTGTGCTTCCTCACCAACATTCTCAGCTTTTGTTGACCTCTGTATCTAAGAACCTTCTGAGACTCTAGAGTTATCTGTCTAACCTGAGCTTGAGGTGTTTAACCAACAGACTTTATTTAACATGCTCAGATTCATGCCTAATCTTTACCCTGTTTATTACAGACTTCCAGCTATCCTAATGTCCAGATTCCCTGCCCTCTGGCAACTTTCTATCCCTTTAAGCTCCTTGGCCCTGACCTTGCATAGTTTCTTGACACTTCTGTAGGGCTCTTGGTTGCCCAAGCTGGATAGGAAATGAACATTTCAGGCTTTTCTGGCTGGGAGAAAGACATCTACTTTCTCTGGGTTGGAATAAAACTCTACAGAGGCAACCCCTACAATACTGTAAGACTAAAACATTCTAATAATAAAATACCAATTAAGCCACATGTGATTTAAGTCTTGTCCCCTAAAAATATTTTTTTTCTTAAATAAATTTACTAATATACTATGGGGGATAAACAGCTCCGATTTAGTGTAAGAGAATTTTGGATTTGCAGCTCAGTGGGGCTTTGGCTTTCATTAGCTTCTTTCATTAGAAATTAATTATTTAAATAATTACAACAATGTAAATGAACCATCATCTCAAACCCAATTTACTTCCTGCTAGTCCCCTAAGGGACATTTGTTGTGTTGTTCGGTGTAACCATGTCATTGCTCCAATTCAACGATTTGTGTTCTCTGCATTATAGATTAAGCACTGCAGGGGCTACAATATTCGAATTACCTTTGTTTCTCCTTCTTCTCTAGTGCCATGTTACTATTTTACCAACAACTGACAAGGTTTGATGGGAGGCAGGAGGTGAGAACAGCATGTCTGTGGAGTAATTCAGGTTAAATATATGTACATTTAATTATTTACACTTGGATTTACATATTGTAATTTGGAGTTCTGGAAAGGCATTAGAATCTCAGTTTATTGCTAACAGCGTGGCACTTGGGTTTTCAGAAAAGAGTGGATACGGGGCTAATGAGATTTAGTATCAGATATTTGGCTTTGCCTGAAATTGCCTTCTTCACTCTCTCAATAGATAGTAAGATTTCACTAAGTCCCTTATCTTGGGCATATTGCTTTAAACTGAGAACTTTAATGCAGCTAAGTGATTAAAGAACGAAGTTTTGAAATGTATAGCAAGATTTTTTACTTGTTGAAAGCTTGGAAGAAGCAGAGCAAGGTAAACATTTGATTTTATTTGTGTGTGTGTGTGTGTGTGTGTATTTAAGGGTGTGTTCAAGAGAAAAAAGCAGTATGATAGACAAAAAAGAAAATGTAACTTTCAAAAGACTTCTTGTATGGCATATAGACAAGCAAACATGTAGCCACATTGGAGCTGATCAAAATATGTGATACCAATAACAATAGGGAAAGGGAAAACCTCAATCAACTATTCTTCACTAAAATAGTTTAGGTTGTCAAACTAATCATGATCTAATACAAATCAGACTACTGAGGTTATGGAGTAGATTTCATAGAGGGAGGGAATATGCATGGAAACGCCACAGTTTTGATGGCTTTGTTGTGATTTCACATGGATGGAATGCTGCTGGTCAGACCAAAATGCAGGAGAACTGAGAGAGTTTGGCAGTGGAAAGAGAGTCTGAAAATAGTGAGATCAAAGGCATGAAAGAAGTCCTTTCCTGTTGTTTAAAAATTTGGGCCATTTTATTTATTTCAGAGATGATTGTACAGCACAAATACTGTGAATTTGGGCGGTATATGACTCTTAGAGAAACATAGAAAGATATCTTTTCACTTATGGTATACCTTAGTTTCCAGAAGCTAAGGTAGCTGGTACATCCATGAATGACAAGAAACACACAAAAAATAGGGAATTGGGAAAAATAGATAAAAAGTAATTATGTCATAGAATATCCTGTCAACCTCCAAATGCCTTAATTGCATTTCATGTTCAGTTTTTCTGCCTCTGTACAACACTCTGTGTGATGCCTCAATATGAATTTTCGATTCAGAAATTCTCCCCCTGACTGGGTCTACTTACGAGTGTATATCATCTATTGCATGTTTTTTTTTGGAGTCTCTGTATTTTTATTTCTGACATTTTAATTAGCTTTACTGCAACCAATTTTTGCTTATTTTATTTCTATTTTTAGTTCATGTTGTTAAATTTAAGTTGTATCTTCATTTATATTTTAAAGTATTTGCTCAACTGCTTTATAAAATTATCTGGACCTGGAGAGAATTTATTTCTGATTTTGTTGCTATTGTTAGCTATTTTTTGAGCAAGTGTATCTTTTCATGTATTGAATTTTATATTTAATATTCATTTTGGTTATTCTGTCATTCTTTATCTCTCTTTGTTTCTCTATTTATCTCTCTCTGTCTCTCTTTCTCCTGTGCAATTTTCCTAATAAACAGTTTAGCAGTTGGCTTCACCAAGACTAGCTTCTCCATTCAAGGACCAGGTTATAATGGCTGTTGCTAGTTCCATAGTCATTGTTTTTAGACAAATCGAGTCAGAGTACAAGAAGATGGCTTGGCACATTTCTTGGTCCTGAGGCTGTATCTGTGACATTTACTTCTCCAAGCTCACAACTTTCTATAGACCATAGTCCCAAGCTTTTTTCCGAAATAGCAGAATCCTAAACCAGTCCCCGGCTTCACGCAGTGATCTTAGTTTTGGCCTTCATTCTTGAGAGCACAGTTTTAAAGGCAACATCATTACAAATCCAGCCCAAATGTTATTGCTCACCTCCAAACTTTTAGGCAAAAAGCATCACCAGATCCAAAGAGAAACATTTCAGAAAGATGAAGAGATCAAACCATGAGGAAGATAAATTGATTCAAAACCTGCATGTACTCCATAGCAGAGCTTCAAAGTATATACAGCAAAATTTTATAGTACTAAAGGGATTAGATATCCACATTCACAATCTAAGATTTTAATGTACTCTCTCAGTCGCTGATACAAGAAACAAAACAGCAACAAAAAAAAACATCAGTAAGGATACAAAAGGACAAAGGGACAACAAAATCAATGAACTCATTCTAACTGGAATATATAGAACACTGCACCCAATGATGACAGAAAATACATGCTTTTCTGAAAATGCACGTAGGAAAGTCATCAAGACTGACCATATGGTGGTTCATAAAATAAGCCTCAACCAATTTCAACAGATTGAAATAATTCAATGTGTGTTCTCTGGCCACATTAAAATTATCTAGAAAGTCCCCAAAGCTGCAAAATTATGCAATACCTTTCTAAACAACTCAAAAATCAAAGAAAAAGTCAAAGTGGAAATTAGAAAATATTTAAAATCTGAACTATAATTGAATGTGTACGATTAAAATCTGTAAGATTTAGCCAAAGGACTCTATAGAGAAATTTGAGGCTTGAATTTATATTTTAGGAAAGAAAAAAGGCTGAAAAATCAATGAGACATCTCCAATGTCAGAAATGCATAAGGGATATTGGTATTGGCTTTTAGTTAATATCAGCCCTGATATGGTTCCCCTACAGTGAACCCAGCATACACGGATTAAAAGTAAAAGCACGCATTTCCAGTTCCCTGGTCCTTTAGCTACACTCATATACAAATGTTTGTTTCTTTAACCTCTGACTCCCTGAGCAATAGAGCCAAATAGAAGTTACAAATTGTTAAAGTCCAGATGACCTCACGCTGGGCTCCCACTAAAGTTGTGGTTAATCACAAGATCTTGAAGTTCTTTTCCAGAGAAACTAATGTCCAGAGAATATCAAGAAACTGAAGCTTCCCAGGCCCATCTTCTCAGCTTCCTGGCATCAGAGTCTACCTTCCACCATGGAGATAAACGACCAAGGACACTCATCTGAGAAACCCTTTGTCTCCTCTACTGGAAGCAGCCCCAGACACAGGTTGATGGGAAAATGCTGACCAAGAAGGCGATGGCCCCCCTTTCCTACCCAAAATCCCAAATAAAAACCCCTACCCATTTATTAACAGGGAGCAAGCAACTTTTGGGGCACTGGCCCTTTGCTTTGCTCCCTCTGTCTGGCAAAGTAAAGCCTTTCCTTTTTCTCCCAAGACTCTGTTCTCGTTATTTGGATTGGCATCCGGATCAGAGACAGGACTTTCAGTAACAATATCACTACACATCTTAGGGATAATAAAAAGGTCATAAGAGGATATTAAAAAGAATTCATGCCAATTAATTTGACAATTTAGATAAAATGGAAAATCACCTTTATACACAGCTTATAAAAAGTGACACAAGAAGAAACAGAAAAAAATAGAAAATTGGGGCAAGCCCAGTGGTATAGTGGTTGGGTTCCTGCACTCTGCTTCGGCTCCTGAGGTTTGCCCGTTCGGATCCCAGGCCCATATCTACGTTCCACCCAAAAAGCCATGCTGTGGCAGCATCCAACAGACAAAATAGGGGAAGATTGGCACAGACATTAGCTCAGCAACAATTTTCCTCAAACAAAAAGTGGAAGACTGACAGCAGATGTTAGCTTGGGGTCAATCTTCCTCACAAAAAAAAAAAAAGAGAAAGAAAGAAAAAAGAAATACTTATATTCATTCTAAAAATTAAATATGAAACTAAGTACTTTGCTGTGAAGAAAACTCCAGGCTCAGATGATTCATTCACTAATTGTTTTGCACATTTGAGAAATAAATAGCATCAAGATGTACAAAGCAGAAATTGCCAAAAATAAATGGAAAAATAGACAGTTCCAATCTTCACAGCTGAAGATTTTAACATTGTTTTCTCAGCAATTGATAGAGCATAAAGTTTTTAAAAATCCATAAAGACATAGATAACCTGAACAACACTATCAACTTTGCCCTAATCAATATTTGTAGAACACTACTACATCTAACAATTGCAAAATACACATTTGTTGCAAGTCCAAAATAGATAAGCCAGAAAATAGATTTGGACATATATCATTACATGATTTGTGGTAAAGGTGATGTAGCAATGTAATGAGGAAAAGATGTGCTTTTCCCCACAAATGATGCTATATTAATTGGATAGCCATATGGAAAAAGAAAAAATATTGATGACCACTTCAAACCATGTACACTTGCATGTAAATGTAAAAGACAAGATATAAATGTTTCAACAAAAAAACATAGGAGAATATTTTCATGACCTTAGCCCTAAGCAACGTTTTCCTAAACAAGAAACTAACAGCATTAACCTTTTATGGTTAATGTAATGTATGCTAAATTGTGAAGTGGACTATATTAAAATTAATAATTTCCGTTTATTAAAAGATATTACTAAAGAGATGTAAAAACAAGAAACAGAATGGAAACAGACATTAGTAGTAGGTATTTCAAATAAAGGACTTCAGATCATATAAAGGACTTCCTTGAATCTGTAAGAAAAAAGCAGAAAACACCACAGAAAAATGGGTAAAAGCTTTAAATGGATACTTCACAAAGGAGGATATCAAAATAGTAATAAACATATAAAAAGGTGCACATTTTCATTTGCTATCAGAAAAATGCAAATTAAAATCACGATGTAATTATACTGCACAGTCACCAGGCATATCTGAAAGGAAAAACATGGAAAATATCAAGTGGAATCAACTGAAACTCTCAAACACCGCTCTTAGGAATGTACTTTTTAAAAAATCTTATCAACACATTTTTTAGCAGTTTCATTGAAATGTAATTTACATACTATACTACTTGACCGTTTAAAGTGTACAGTTAAATGGATTTTAGTATACTCACAGATATGTGCAACCATTACGGCAGTAATCAGTTTTAGAATATTTTCACCATCTCAAAAATAAAACTCGTATCCTTTATGGGTTGGCCCAGTGGCACGGTAGTTCAGTTCCCACGTTCTGCTTTGGTGGCCTGGGATTCGCCAGTTTGGATGCGGGTGTGGACCTAACCTACCGCTTACCAAGTTATGCTGTGGCAGGCATCCCATGTATAAAGTAGAGAAAGATGGGCAAGGATGTTAGCTCAGGGCCAATCTTCCTTAGCAAAGAGGAGAATTTGTGGCAGATGTTATCTGAGGGCTAATCTTCCTCAAAAAAAGAAAAAAAGAGAGAGAAAACCTGTACCCTTTAGCTGACAATCTCTACCCAGCCCTAGGCAAACATTAATCTGATTTCTGTCTTTATAGATTTCCCTATTCTGGACATTTCATATGAATGGAATCATAACATGCAAACTTGTGTGGCTGGCTTTCTTCACTTAGCATCACATTGTCAAGGTTCATTTCATTTTTTAGCATTTATCATTGTTTCATTCCTTTTATGCCCAAACTACATTCCATTGTATGGATAAACTACATCTTGTTTATCCACTCACCAGTTGATGGACATTTGGTTGTTTCCACTTTTGGCTTTTATAAATAATGCTGCTATATACATATATATTTGTGTATACATTTTATGTAGACATACATTTTCATTTCTTTTGGATATATACTGAGGAGTAGAATGGTTGGGTCATATGGTAACTTTATGTTTAATTGTGTGAGAAATTGCCAGGCTACTTTGCAAGATAGTTGCACTGTTTTACATTCCCACAAGCCAGTGCTTGTTATTATCTGACTTTTTGATACTAATCATTCTAGTGGGTGTGAAGTGGTATCTCATTGTGGTTTTGATTGGCATTTTCCTAATGACTAAAGATGTTGAACATCTTTTTGTGTGCTTACTGGTCATTTGTGTATCTTACCTGGAGAAAAGTCTATTTGAATCCTTTGCCGACTTTTAATTGGATTACTTATCTTTTCATTATTGAGCTGTATGAGTTCTTTATATATTGTGGATACAAGTCCCTTATTAGCTGTATGAATTGCAAATATTTTCTCTGATTCTGTGGGTCATATTTTCACTTTCTCAATGGTGTCCTTTAAAGCAAGGGTGCTTTCTTCTTTGAAGTCCAGTTTGTCTTTTTTTGCCTTTACTGCTTGTGCCTTTGGCGTCATATCTAAGAATCCTTTGCCAAATCCCAGATCATGATCATTTGCCCCCATGTTTTCTTCTAATTGTTTTATAGTCTTAGCTCTTGTATTTAGGTCTTTGACCAGTTAATTTTGTATATGGTGTGAGTTAAAGGTCCAACTTCATTCTTTTGATGTAGCTATACAGTTGTCTCAGCACTTAATACCCATGTCAAGAATCAGTTGACCACAGATGTATGGGTTTATTTCTTGACTATCAATTCTATTCCATTAATCTATATGCCTATCCTTGTGCCAGTACCACACTGTCTTGACTTTTGTTTCTTTGTCCTAGCTTGGGAAATCAGGAAATGTGAGTCCTCCTATTTTGCTCTTCTTTAAGATTGTTTCGGCTATTCTGAGTCTGAAATTTAGAATCATCACATCAATTTCTACAAAGAAGTCAGCTGGGCATGTGATAGGGATTGCATTGAATCTGTAGGCAAATTTGGGGAGTATTGCCATCTTAACAATTTTACGTTTTCTGATCTGTGAACATAGGATGTTTCTCCTATTATTTAGGTCTTTAATTTCTTTTAATAATGTTTTGTAGCTTGAATGGATTAAAGATTGAGCAGTATGGGGATAACTGAAAATAGAAGGTCCACACATAAGAGTGGGAGAGGGATTCTGGGCAAAAAAAAAAAAAAAAAATGCAGTCATTTGTCTTTTTTATGTACCCTACACAAATACATGAAAAAGAATTTTGTGAAATTAGGAAAGCTACACTGAACTTTGCCTCTGTCTAAAAGTTCAGGAAAACTAATTTATATTAAACATTACCCCCAGAAAATTATCAAGTTTAAAGCCCATCCAAAGTTAATATAAGAAAAAAGAGAATAGGTAGAAGAAGTTCCCTGTAGACAATGAAATCATCTTAGAATAAGATGCTCATAGAGCAGGACTTCTGGTTCAAAATGAAGTTAAAGATGTTAAGAAAATTGTACAGGATGTGAAAGAACAAGGCACATTAGAATTAGCAAAACTCAAAATGGTGATGATAGAACTTAGTAAAGAATAACTGAAAACAAAAAATCATTTTTAGAAATTAGGAATAAACTAGAAAAAACACGATAGCAAATTAATAAAACAGATACAGCTTTAAAAGAAATGTTGTAAAAAGGATGGAAATTTTACAAAACAACAAGAAAGGAAAAGATAAATATTGAATAAGCAAAGAAAATCCAGTTTACAAGTGAAAAAACTCCCTGAAGAAGAAAATAAGAGTAAGGAAACAGAACAAATACGAAAAATATAATTGGAGGAAACTTTCTTGAAATAAATGTTTAAAAACAATTTTGAAACTACATAATAAAAGAGCATACCACATGCTGAATGTGAGAATTTTGACCCAGAATAACCTATTTCAATAGCTCTTTTAATAAAATTCCTGGCCTTCATAGAATGAGAAAAAAATTCTTTGTGTATTTAGGTAAGAGTAGAAGTGAATTAGAAACAGAAGAAAGTCTGGTTATCACTACACTCTTTGACAGCAATATTTCAGTACAGATCAAAAGGGAGTACTGTGTTTAAGATATTCGATGAGAAAAAACATTCCCCAAGGAGTTAGTATCTAATAGAAATGCCTTTCAAGTATAAAGGTCACAGACAAACTCTTATCTCAGGAAATATTGTTACTGTGAGACCTTTACAGAATGAGTTAACCACAACCAAAATGTCTAGAGACAACATAAGGGCTTGTGTAAGCATAAGCATGTTGTTATTTGTACAACTGAGATTAAACGAGGATTAAAAGGGACAGAATAAGATATGTGGTGTGCAACCCCTGTATCTTCAAACGATGTAGACAAAGTACAAGTATAAAACAGGGGGAGTTTGGGGACAACATAGGGAAAAGAAAAATTTTAACTGTTCTCAGTAAATATTTTGATGGTAGTAGTAGTATAACCGTTATTCTGTGTGTAATATGAGATAAAGTAAATGATTAATAATGGGAAATTCTAATTTGATCACCCCCTGGTCCTTGATAACTGGGCTTCTTGGTGTGGAACAAAAGAAACAGAGATGTAATGCAGAAAATGTTAAACAAAAATTCTATAGTCCTGGATTTTAATTAGAAATATGGCATTATCGGTATAGAATGACTACATATTCAATATTCAGTACGGAATTAGAATTATCACCATTTTGCCATACGTAATCAATTAATGGATCTAGGCCTTCACATCAGCAGCTGTTAACGTCACACACACAAAAAGACAGCCAGACACTTTGTGCTTCCTAATGAAAAACACCATCACCTGCTGTAGCCTTGGCTAATGGATTGAACATGAGTCGTAGCGAACCTCGGAATCTAGCTGCCAATTTGTAGAAAATACAAAGGACAAAGGTACACATTGAATTGTATCATGACTATGAAATCAGCAAAATCCGTAATGTGGGAAAATCTACAGCTTCTTCAAAAGCTAAAGTGTAAGTGATGGAATGAGACAGAGGGGAAATTTATAAATTAAAAGCAGCTTAAAAGACTTTTTTTTTAAATGGACCAGACTAGATTACAGTGTCTAGGCATGCATCCATGTGTCCTAAAACATAAGAAACACACGGAAATGACTCCTGTGAAAATCAGAGTAACTTGACTTTGTGGAGGGGTAGGGAGTTGAAATGGAAACACAAGGCACCTGGAGAGGTTCCCAGGGGAGCTGACCAAGTTGTGTATCTTAACCTACGTGGTGGTTCCAATCGCATTTGCCTCACAATAAATAGCTCGTTAAGCTATACATTTGTTTGTGTGTTTTTCTGTATTTGTGTTTTACAAAAAAAAAAAATTAAAAAACTGATTTTCTTTCACCCTACATTAATAAAGTCAGAATTTTTAAAAAGGGTAGTTAAAAACAAAAATCGCATGTCATCGTCATGCCAGTTATAAAAGAAAGTTCCCTGAGGCTTATACTTTAAAAATAATAATTTAAGCACATTCAAAACTGCAGCGAAATACATATATATTGTGGGAAGCTTGTCTTAAAAAAAAAGGAAAAAAACAAACTTGGGAGTATTGAGGCAGTAACAAACATACCTACAAGATTTTACCAAGCTAAGCAAAGTAGACAGGCTCTATAAGGGAAAAGTAGAGAAAGAGAACACAGGCTCTAGCTCTACCAAGGAGAGAACTGGCATCTTGTCATTCCTAACACTTTATTTTTCCCGGATGCACTATTATGCTCCCTTTTATTACCACCTGAAATAGTCACCTTAATTAAGGCAAATTTATGAATTATTAATTCTAAATGATACCTAGTTGACTTGGGGAATGAATGTGAATTGGTTACTTAGTTTAGTTAAAATTGACCCAATAGGCAGTGTCTATATTGGCAATATGGACAGGAAGACATTCTTCCTTTACAGTAACAATTCATTTTATCTTTCAATAAAGTATATAATTCAGGGATTTAACTGCATTTAGAATGTAATAAGAAAGCTTTTAATACATGAGTCCTCCCAACTTTTCTCTTTTCTCTGTTTGCTAAAGAACTTTTGGAATTCTTTTATGTCTCTTATTTTCCCTTTCTTGATCCTAGAGGAGAGTCCTAGTTTGACAGACTTGTTATGGGATTTATAACGCAGGATTTGTAGGACTAAAAGATAATGGGAGGGATGCGTAGTGGAGTTGGGTTGGAGTTTGGGGTGGGTGGTTCCTTGTGGTATATGAGTTTTGTGGATGGGGCAAAAGTTGAATTTTTAAAACATACTTCTTTATAGATCCCTTCACATTTTTATAGTTAATTTGGCATTATTTTTTATCTCTTTATGTGATCTTTTGACTTAGGGTGCTCTGGGAGTGGACTTTTTGGAACAGAGATTTACATGTTACAGAACGTATCAGTAAGTTGTCGCTGGGTATAGACCACTCCAAGCATAATGACTTCAAACAATTTATTATTTCTCACTAGGATATTTGTTGACAAGGCAGTTCTCCTGATGTAGGCCAGGCTCTGTTGACCTTGATTGAGCTCACTCATGTATTAGCTAGTATTAGCTCAGCTTCTGGGGTTTGCATGCTGGGACTTCAGCTTTTCTCCACATAGTCTTTTATCCTCCTGTGATGTAGTACAGACTTGGCTTCATGGCTGATACAGGAACCCATTGGAGACAGTAGAACACAAGGTCATTGAAACCTGGGCTTGGAAATGGCACACTTTCACTTCTGCTGCGTTCTATTAGCCAAAGTAATAAGCCCAGCATAGATTCAAGGGTTGCTGGGGGAACAAAATAACCAAAACTCCACCTCTTGAAGTGAGGAGCTTATGAAGTCACACAGCATAGGGCATGGAGACAGGAAGGCCGTTAACTGAGACCATAAGTTAAGTCAATCTACTACAATATCCAACATCATTTAGGTTTAATTTTGTAAATGATATTCTAAAAGAACAAGCTCCAGCTTTCCAGGTTCCGATGTTTCAAGTTTCCATGTTTCCTTTATAAATATAGGGGCATTTGATATATAGTCATAGCTTATTACTCATTTGAAAATGTGAATGTGAATGAAAAAAATTAAAGTTCCTGACTGTTAGGGAGTGAAAGCACAGTTTGATGTGCTGCTAAAAATAAGTAATTACAAACAAAAACACATTGGGGCTGGCCCAGTGGCGTAGCAGTTAAGTCCGCATGTTCCGCTTCAGCACCCTGGGATTGCAGGTTTGGATCCTGTGCATGGACCTAGCACCGCTCATCAAGCCACACTGTGGCAGCATCCCACACAAAATAGAGGAAGACTGGCACAGTTGTTAGCTCAGGGCCAATCTTCCTCACAAAAAAAAAAAAAAAGAAAAGAAAAAGAAGAAAGAAACCATTGTATTTGCATTATATTTTCTGGAAATCTGTTGATTATGTTTTGTAATTTTCATGTTTGTTTGCTATGTAGATATGAGTTTAAGCTTGGCTGGGAATAACAGAGGACCTCAAGTAGCAGTCATTTGTACAAGTTATACGTTTAATTCTCTTACATAGAATTCTGTGTCGGGGTCAGGATTTTAATGCATTCCATGGTATTAGGATGTAGGCTTCTTTTATTCCACCACACTTTTTAAAAATAAACCTCTTATTTTGGAATAAGTTTAGATTTAGATAAAAGTTCCAAAGATAGTACAAAAGTTAATGTATACCCCTCATAATATAAGTGTTCCCTTATTGTTAGCATCTTACACTCCAACGTAAGAAACAAACATTGGTATTTTACTATTAACTAAAATCTTGACTTTATTTGAATTTGCTAATTTTTCCATTAGTGTTTCTTTCTGCTCCAGGACTCAATCCAGGGTACCACATGGCATTTATTTGTCATGACTCAGTAGTTTCCTATGGTCTGTGACGCTTTATCAATTTTTCCTATTTTTTCATGACCTGCTAATAGTCTTGAGGCTTACTGGCCAGGTATTCTGTAGACTGTCCCGCAATTTGCGTTTATTTGTTATATTTTTTTCATGATTAAAATGGGGTGATCGATTTTCGGCAAGAATATCATAGAGGTGGGGTGCCCTTGTCATCATATGAGTGGATACATGATGTTATTGGTGATATTAAAATCACTTAGTTAAGGCAGTATTTGCCATGTTTTTCCAGTCTCAAGTTACTTAGTTTTCTTTTCCTTACACCGTTCTTTATAATCATGTCACTAGGTTCAACATACCTTTAAGGGTGGAGGGATTAAGCTCCACCTTCTGGAGAGGGGAGACATCACATATATTAAATGAAAGTTTACAAGGAAGTGGGGAAGACTGATATCTTTTCTTCCATTTAATTATTTATTCAATCATTTATTTATGTCACTGTGGCTCATTGATATTTATTTTGTACTTTGGTTATAACTCAATACTACATTGTTCATTTTGTTCTTGAATTATTCCAATTTTGACTATTGGGAGCTATTTAAGGTTGGCTTCAATTTTTCTATGGCATGTCACCATCTTTCTTTTTTTGTTTTTTGAGGACCCCTTTACATTCTAGTACTATAAGATGTTCCAGAATCATCTTGTATTTTCCCTGTCTTCAATCTAGAATAAGCCATCTGTGCAATAGGCCCCAGTTCCTTTTATGGAAATGAAACTTGGAAACCAAAATGTGGGTGCTAGGTGGCTTGTTGCTTCTGAGGTGTCACTGTTTCTAGGCTCTATCAGTGGACAGAAGTAGGTATTCTATGAACGTATGCTAACCCATATATAAACAGATATTTATTACTATTTCTTTATCGTCTGTGTGCATATGTGTGTGTATATATATATATACATTATATATATATTTACAGTGGTTAGATTTACAATTTTTCAACTTTACAATGGTGTGAAAGCAGTACACATTCAGTAGAAACCATACTTCTAATTTTGAAGTTTGATCTTTTCCTGGGCTAGCAATAGGTGGTATGATACTCTCTCATGATGCTGGGCAGCAGCGAGCCACAGCTCCCAGTTAGCCGTGCAATCACGAGGGTAATAGCCAATACACTTCCAACCATTTGGTACCCATGCAACCATTCTGTTTTTCACTTTTGATACCATAATCAATAAATTATGAGATTTTCAATATTTTGTTATAAAATAGCCTTTGTGTTATTTTATATTTTGCTTGCTTTTGTTTAACTTTTGGCTAATGTAAGAGTTCTGAGCATGTTTAACATAGGCCAGGCTAAGCTACGATGTTTGGTAGATTAGGTGTATTAAATGCATTTTCAACTTATGATATTTTCAATTTGAGATGAGTTTATAGGGACATAACCCCATTGTAAGTTGAGGAAGATCTGTATAAACATATATATATTTTATACATATATGTTTTTATACACACATATGTATATGCATACACACACATATATATGTGTACACAAAAGCACATATTTATACGTTAGCTAAGCATGAGTTCATTCTTATGTCTCTAATGCTAATTCAATACCACATGGCTTATCTTAACTTTCCTTTCTTGCTTATCTGTAACTTCCCTCCATGATAGCAAGAAATCTGGCTTCTACCATTTTCTATCCATTTACTTATTTGTTCAACCCTATTGTATGCATCATGCCTTTTTGATCTCATTGTGCAAGATCAGAGCCTGCGTATTTCAGGTAGTATGTTGGAGGTAGGGCTGGAGAAGGATAGGTAAAGAACACATGAAATTTCCTTTAAGGAAGAGTTTTGAGAAGCTGCCCTGCAACTTTGCTGCTGACACCCCATTGGCCAAAAATTAGCCACAAGGCCACACAAAGCTAAAAGGGAGTTTGAGAAATGTAAACTTTATCCTGGAAAGCAGAATATCAAGCTTAAAAAAAACCCCCAAAACCATTTATATGAAAGCTGGGAAAATAAAGACGAAGAAAAATTGGAAAATAGCTAAGAGTATACTGCACATTCTCTAGGTATTATTTTTTCCAGAATGTGTTGTTGTTGTTCTTATGAATGAAGCGAGGAAAGAGAAAATAGCCAATTTTTTAATTCATTTCAGAATTACAGGTCTTATAAATAGACTGGGACAATGAACTTTTGCGTCTTTTAAATCTACCTTTTATTTTCTTTGTCTTTGCCATTATCCAAGTCCAGTTGACTGAAGGAAAATGAACAAGTGACTAATATATTTAAAGCCAAAATAGATCTACGAATTAGACTGAAAAACCAATACCTGCTGTCATTAAGGAGTCTGGAGAGACTATTTCATCACGTTGTTTAAAATTTTCTTTAAATGTGTGAAAGAAATAGTACGTTTATTTTTATATCACTGTTTCCCCTTTTCTCCTAACAAGGATTGTGAGCAGTGACATTAATCTGTTGACTCTTGCTGAATATATCAGATATGCTTCATAAATGCGCACCTGCTGTGCTGCTGAAAGAACCTGGTATTTTCTGATGCTCCATTGAATACAACGGACTGACAGCTTAAAGAGGCAGAACGAAAGATAGGTGGGAGGGAAGTCCACAAGTAAATGGGTTAATAATACACCATAATACACTCTTCATTGAAACCAGTTATTACTGAGAAGAATGGAGGGACAAGAAAGTCTTCAAAAAAGGCTATCTTATGAAATGTAATAATACTAGAACTTATGCTAAAACCGATCTACTTCTTAGATTGAACTGATTATAAATTCTTAAATGCATGGTACTGTGGCTTTTGGAAAAATCCTGAGTTATTTGGAGGTGATGGCCTGTAGTGTGAGCCAGCCAAGTTGTGCATAATACTTATACAATATTAAAATGCAAAGAACTTTTATCAGGAAAAATTGGCATATCATACTCCCCTATGTAACATTACATTTTTAAAGTTTCAACAAAAGGCCTATAAAACCTCTGTGTATAGCTGCCTAATGGTTCCCAATTGTTCTAAGAAAGAGCTCAGCCCATGGAAAACATTATAAAGAAATTTCATTCAGCCCTAAATATATCTATTCCTTTGACACAGTCATAGCAATTCAAAAATGAGAATGAATACAAAATAGGCCTTGCAAAACTTGAAATGAGATTTTTCTGGATTTTTAAATTATATGCCCCTTCTGAGAAGTGAGAAGATTTGGAGAAAATTCAGTTTAAGCTACTAGATACATGAATCTTCAGTGTGAAAGCATTTCAGTAATTAGTCTTTCTTTCCTAATTATAGTTGTGGAAATGCACTTTCTTTTTTCTTTTTCCTTCGCAGTTTCTGAATATCTTACTACAAGTTTCAAACTTAAAAGCTCATACATTAAAAATAATTGAAATTTTTACGTTTAAACAGAACATAGAATGTCTACATCCTTCAGGTTTCTATTTATTATCATATCAGATATGTATTAGTGACATGAGGTTAAATATCTCTTTTCTTATAGAAAAATAACTTGGATTCTGTTGATTAGTAACAATAATGATAGTCACAATACCAACAGAATTAGAAAAATAGTTTTTCTATCCAAGTTTTGTTAATTCTTCTAGTTTCTTTGTTGGAGTAAAATAATTTTTTTATAACATGCAGACATTTCTGGCATTTTTCAATACTCTTAGAAATTATTGCAACCATACATTTTCAGTAATTTTTTACATTGCAAAAATATTTCACTTGTAGTGAGTTTTGCTGAATTACACTATTAATCATTTTGGTCCTTGTTTTATACCCAGAACCATGCTACAAGCCTCTCAATGATGTCTAACTTTCCACATACTTCCAGATAATTATTCTATTTCCCTATAAGCTTTGCTTGGCTGAACTTTACATTTTTAATCTTTTAATATTTATTTTCTCTCCTAAGAAAAATCTCTCTGGCTCGTTCAGAGCTCTAAGGATTATTCTCCGAATTTCTTTCCATTTCTCCTTATCTTTTGGGACTGATGTTTGCCATTTTAGGTGTGGTGTTGGTAGGGGGTAGCAGATTTGTAGCATTTTTTATTTTTGTGCTGCAAATACTCCCACTAGGCTTATTTCAAACAAAGAGATACGCATTTGGCCTTTGAGGGCCTATAGAGGAAGGCTCCAGTTCACCACTGAGTCTATTTCTTTTCTTCCTTGTTGTCAATTGCTTTATAACCTACTAGAGTGTACTTTGATTATTCAAGAAAGGATGGCCACTATTAACTAAGTTTTTTCCCTTTTATTTTCACAATATGTATGCATGATTTTCCACATTAGAACATGACTAGAAGTTGGAAGTTCTTTCTCTGAATAGATATTGTACTCTCTCAACCCAATTTCCTATTCTTTCAACAGTGTTTGACTTATTATAACTTTCCGTATATTAACACAAGATTATTATTACATTATTTTCTTTATTTCTAGTATCTGATTCCTTGACTCAACAATGGAAATGATTCTCTCTCGGAATTACTTCCAGTTTTTCTTCCAATGCTCTGACCATCTCTTTTAAGTTCCTTATCGCAGACTCCTCATCCTTTACCAATCCTGTAACTCAGTGGTCCTCACGTTTTAGTCTATGAAAGAATCAAATGAAGAGCTTTAAAAACTGTAGTATCTTGGAGCCGACTAACATTCTGATTTTGTAGCCTTGCCTCCCACCCCAGAAGCAGCATTTTTGCAAGTACCGAGGTGACTTTTAAGTGGATGATTCGTAGACCACATTTGGATAAATATTGCAAAAATCTTGTTCTTCTCCTTAGAGGATTTATCTTATGTCCTTTCCTTTGGTGTGTTTGACCTTAAACAAATAGGCAGCCAGTTAATCCTCCAGGGAAAATGGGTTGATTTGGAATCAGCAAAGAATTGCAATCCAGGATGGGCGTGCTAGGGCAAACTATCGGCAAATCTGGAGAGACAAAGGGAGGGGCTCACTTTTATAGAACAGAAGGGGGTTTAGGGAGGGACTGTTCTAAACAAAAGTTCATTAAAGGAAAGTAACAGTTTAGGGTGGTGATGACTTCTCATTGGCTGAGCTACGGCACCTCTCATGGGTTAGGCTGTTGCCAGGCAGAGCGAGAAACCTTTCTTCAGTAAAAAAGTAGTTGCACTTCCTGCAGGAGATGCAAGCATATGTCTCTTCCTGTTCAGAGTACTTGGCACTTATGATAGGGGCATCAGAGCTCCCCCAACAGGCCTTCATGACTCCAATTTAGTCCACTAGTCAAGGTTTCTTGTACTAATTCCACAAGTCATATTATCTTCTCTAGCTTAAATATGCAATGGATCTAAAAATCTATATCTCAAACCTTGTTTAAGTATATTTAAACATGCTCTTTAAAGCATTGCAGAAGTTAGTATAATATTAAGACCAGCAGTTTCTTGTGACAGAATCTTTTGTGTGCATCTCTCCACAAAAATATGTTTAGGCAGATCAAAATTTTCAAAAGTTTTGCCGAAAAAGAGGAGAGATAACTCACACAAAGAGCTAAAACAATGGAGTTTAAAAACCCCAAACAAACAAACAAAAACAATGTGGTAATATCTAAATGTGGTGTAGAATTGCTTTGAGTAGAAAATAAGTGGGCATTAGAAAAAATATTTTAATTAGTTCCTAGGTCTCCAGTTGTATTGAAATGTCTTTGTTATTCTTTGTCAGTATGTAGCATTTCACAGAAGGGGAAAAAATGCTGTCAAATTACAGCAGCCTGGTTTCAAAACTTCAGTAGTTCTACCATGACTAGTTATGTGAATTTAGTGAGTGCCTTCAGCACTCTAACCTCTCACTTACCCATTCTTGAAAGAGGCATGAAATTGTCTACATGTTCAGCCTGTAGGTACCTAACTAACCTAACTCAGGACTCATTAACTACGCACTGACAAACTTTTTCAGGAGCTCAGTTAAGAAGCAAGTTACCTTACTAAATTGTCACTCTTCTATGATCTTTGTCTTTTGAGCCAAATTGGTGCATCTCTTCCATTAACATCGCTACTAATCTGATAAGGCTCATCCTCACACTCAACCATCCCAATAAATTTAATGTTCCCCTTAATGTCATATGTATAAGTTAAGCCCATTAATGTTTTATGGGATCATGTTGTGTTTTCAGGATTAGAATAACCTTGTTTGGATATTTAATTCACATTTTGACATTTTATATTTAAATAATTTATTCATTTTGTAATTTATTTTGTGCCTAATAAGTTCTTTGGGTAAAGTGAGATTTCTTTTCCAAATAGCCAATCAAATATTCTAACATATTATTAAGTAATTTTTTCTTTTATCACTAATTTTGATACTTTATCATATGTTAGATTATTAACTATACCTGTGTTTTTCTCTTGATTGGCAATTTCCTCATGGATCTGTATCAATTTTCCCATCAATAATAGACTGATTTAATTATTAGTATTATTATCTGAGTCATTATACCTTTTATTACTCTGAATTTGCAATTTCACATATCTATTGTAGCCTGCTAATTATCCAAATAAATTTTTGAATATTTTTTACAAATTGCAAAAAGTTATCTGGAGAATTATGTTGTAATTACTTTAAATTTAGAAATTATTTTATAAAGAATTCACAAATTCTTATAGCTCTGTCTTTCCTTGATTTAGATGTATAACATCAGAATTTTTGTTGATTCAGTGTGATAGCACATCTTTTGTAGCCAAGTGAGGCAATCTATAATAATCAAGAGTACTGAAGACATGGTGTTAGAGCCATGAGGTTGGATAGGCTGAGTAGACAAGATGAAGAGGGTTGGACCTCAGACTAGAGATGAAGGATACTGAGAGTTTCACAGTAGATGACAGGATGAAAAGATAATGACCATTGTAGACAAGATATGGGACTAGAACTAATCTCATCTCTCTCCTTACCCCAACTACTGTCATTTAACTCCAAGACCTGAAAATTGAGAAGTAGGAGATTGAAAATAAAAGGAGAGCACAAAAACATCTGAATTGATAAATTTATTCTGAATTGCTGAGGTTATATTTTTTCCAATTTGTAGAATAGGGGCTTGGGATAGATATTTTATCTAATTTTGGCATGCTACCAATTTTTAGTTGGGGCCTCAAAAAGTTAATGTTTCTTTTGAGAGAAAAATCGAAAGCAAAACAGAATTATGTTTTAACATTTAGACTAATTTTTAACAGCATTTCAGTTTTACTAGATTGGAGCCCATCTTAGGATCAACAGATTTTAAAACGTTTTTCTTTTACACAGACACATAACTATTCCTGACAAATCACACATTCAACCTTCAGAATAAAGTTTCAAAAAGAATTTTCCCACTCTTTTATCAATGAGAGTTTCATGTTGGAATCAATTATTTCTAATTGTATATTTAGAAGGAGACATTTCCACATAGACAATAATTTTTGAGGCTCTGAACCTCAGAGCACTAATTTTGACTTAATTAGTTTATACATTTGTTCGACTCACGGTTTCAAGGTCCCTGCCCTATTTCAGAAATTATACATCCTTATCTGTAAAAACCGAAAGATTAGCTCACACATATTAAACAGAGTCACTCACGGTTGTAAGTGATAACACAAGATGTGTATAAGCATAGAATGTTGATTCTATAACCTTCTTTCTGTTAGCTATTCCTATTGGGAAAGGAGAGTTCTGGATAGACAGGGCGTTTTTTTCTTTTTCTTTTTAGCTCCATGTACCCCCCCGCCCCCATATAATCTCTATCTAAAATATTGATTGGAATTTATTCTTTCTTTATTGCTTTCTGGGTCAGGATTCTTTCTCATTTCAAAGCTGAAATGTGGAGCTGTCTCATTAATTGGTGCTTTAAGTAGTCATCTTCTTGATCGCCATGTCATTGGAGCATCTTTAATTGTATATGGCCCACAACCTTCCCCACACCAGTTTCTGTTTTCTATGACAAAGGCAGAAAAGTTGTCTCCTACTCTCAGGGTTTTTGATTCGTTTCTGCATGCCACCTAGATGATCCCTAAATGCTGGAAGCAATCTCAAGGAGATTTGTGAATCTCTGTAATTCTCTTGTGAACTGTCTGTAACAAAACTGAGGGGAAAGGGCACAAATTCTAAGGTACTAGTCCCCACGATTGTATTACATCTTGCATCAAAGGAGATGTGAGGCCAAAAGAATGAAGAGATACCAAAGTACCGAGGATCTTTCATTGTCCGGAAATTCATGCAAATCTCTCTACTGCTCCCATTAGCCCTCTGGAGGGGCAACCCTTTTGATTCCCAGGACAAGAGGAGAATGGGCAGATAAAAGACCTGATAGAGGAAGAAGTTTTTAGATTTCACTTCAATTCTTTTTTTCTCTCTTCACTTCATTTTGAATGTACTTCCCCGTAGCTCCAACAAATGTCAGGAATATGACCCAAGCAAGTCAGTTCCATAAAGTCTGATGATGTCCCGAATCTGTGAACCTCTTATTTCATATCCTCACCAGATTGTTTAGGTACATTTCAAAATCAGGAGTATATTCCCTCTCTAGGTTAGGCCTAATTTCAGAGGCAGAAATTTTAGGATAAATACACCTAGAGGTAAGACAAAATATTTTTTCTATCACTCTTGATTTTTTTCCAGAACACTATTCCATGATTTTCAGATATTACCACATTGGTTTCAACTCTCTTCTTATGCAATGGACTCTTTCAAAACTCTTTGCTAACTGGGTCCTCCCCATTTTCTGGGGCAGTAGAGAGGGGGTTTTGCCTACAAATGGATTACTTTCTCAGAGGGAAAGAATGTTCTAGATGTTTTATAACCTGTCCAGGGAGCATCCAATTATAACTCCATTACCTAATTAAAACAGGTTTAATGGTCAGGGGCTTCCCTGTCCTTCAGTTTGAGCAGTAAGAACAAGCTGATGGGGTTTTTGTACCAAGGATTCTCACGGGAATTTTGCAAGCACTGCATGCTCCATTTACTGTAATTATATGAAATTTATCTTTCTCAGAAAAGTATACACATATCTTGGCATAGCTTTCTTGAGAAAAATAGCTAACAGTCACAATTTGTTATACCCATCCTTTTTCTTCCCCTCCTAAGCAAGATAAAAACACAAGAGTGAGTGTTAAAGAGCTACAAGCCTATACATCAGTTTACCAAGGTTGGTTGGAACTCAGGCTTTGAAGGAAGTTCTACCAATCTGAGGGGGTGAGAGAAAGAGACTCGGAGAGATATGTTGCCTCATGTATGCATTTCAGGAAAAAAATTGAGCAATGCTCAGGTCATCAAGTAAATTAGGAAGCCACTTCATCCCCTCTCCATGCTATATCCAATGGCTTTATATCTCAGGTGCTGGGCAGCCGGGAGTCCACTGTCCTATTACTTTCTTTTTTATGGTGGAGGAGGCAGATGGAACATTCATTTTTCCCCTTTTCAGCTCCACTTTCTCTTCTTTCCTCTCCCTTTCTCTTCATCCCTGGTTCTTTAACTTTTTTTAAAATTTGAATTAATTTAAAAATACATCTTTTAAAAACATTTGAAATGGAAATTGAGAGGCAAGAGATGGAGAAAGATGAAATATAGCTGGGTAATTTTTTAGACACTGTATGAAGATGTTTTTCTTAATAAGGAAGTTTACACATTTAGATTTATTAAATCACTTTGTTCATACTTTTGTAACCTTATTTTATAGTTTCTATTTGCTTCTTAGTCATAATCCTGATTTTTTTCTTTTATGACTTTTGCTAAAGTTTGCACATTTCAAAAATTATATTCTCAAGTGACTTGAGATTTATACATTATATTTTTAACCTCCTGGTGTTTTTCTTTTAATATTTTGACAGATGTTTGAACTTTATTTTTTCATTGAGATAAGGAAGACAATAATAAGTTTTCTAATATGATGAAATACTTACATGGTTTTATTTTTCTCTTGCCCCTTTCCTGGCCTCCACATTAACAACAACAGTCACAACAGCAGCACTGACATCATTAATTCGTTATATATGCTCTTTTTACTTTTTAATTATTCTTTTAAAACTAAGAATAGTTCTGTAAGCTTAACTCCAAGTTTTATTTGGCTTTTTGCTCATTGCTAGATTAATGGAACGATATTGTCCTGAGCCAATACTGATAAATATGTGGGTCTAAGAAGATGCCATTTATTGTTGCTTCAATAAGTATCACTATAATGTTTCTGAAAGTCAGTTTTTCATTAAGCATCAAACCCTTAAACTTTCTCCTGGCCTAAGCAGAGCACAGATGATTTTTAGGGTAGTGAAAATACTCCATATGACATTACAATGGTGGATTATGTTATACATTTGTCCAAACCCATAGAATGTACAGCACCAAGAGTGAGCCCCAAGATAAACTGTGGACTTGGGTTGATTATATGTGTCAATGTAGGTTCATCTTTAGTAGAAAATGCACCACTCTGGTGAGTGATGTTGATAACGGGGGAGGCTATGGATGTGTAAGAGCAGGGGGTATATGGTAAATCTCTGTACATCCCTATCATTTTTGTTGTAAACCCAAAACTGCTCTAAAAAAAATAAAGTCTTAAAAAGAAAATTTCCTCTGACCTTTAATACGACCATTACCCAACAGGGTTTCTTTCCAAGATGTAAACATAAACATGCACAAAACTTTAAAGTGATAGAATATTAGAAATCTTCTTCATGCACATTAGATTCATGTTTTTTAAATTGATGATGTAATATTCATAAGGTCAAATACCATGTTGATGAATTGCATTGGTAAATATTTAATGACATGGATAAAGGACCATAACATATTAAAATGCACACTTAGAAAACATGGTCTACTTCCACTTTTGTTCAAAAACATAGATGTACATGTAAAATATATGTATTTATCCTCACATATTTATATGGGACATGATGCATTAAAATATCTTTTGAGAGAGTAGCATGATTATTTGCAATTATTTTTTTCTTCACAATATTTCTCTATAGTTTGATATATTTTACAATAAATACTTAACTATTCTTGTAACAGCTAATACAATAATTTTTAAAATTACAAATAAGTATCTATAAAACAGAAGATACAAATATAACTGAAGGAAGAGTAAACATATTTTTATGGCAAAAGATATTACAAGCATGTGATAAACAGAAGGAAATATTTGTAATACATGTGATAATCTAAGAATTAATGACCAAAATATACAGAGAACTATTGAAAATGGTTAAGAAAAAAAAAAACATGAAAATGGTCAAAAGATATAAAGAGGCCATATATAAAAGAGCAAAATTCAAATAACTAAAGATACAGCAACATCAGGAAAATAAAAATTAAAGCAATAGTGATATATCAATTTTTGCCTGTCATATTGGCCCAAACACATGTATGTTAAAACCTAGTGCTGGCAATCATGTGAATTATTAAAATCCCCTTGGAAGATTAATCTGACAATATCTACCAAGACAAAAAATAAACATAACCTTTAAGTTACTTTGATACATATGCCAAAGAAATAAAAATATTAGCACAGAAAGATATATGTATTATGTTTTTATCATTGTTCAAAGTGCCACACATCTGGAAACCACCTGAATGTCTACAGTATAACTATAATGCAGCTATTTAAAAGACACAGTGCAATGGTAGCAAAGAAAAATCAAGTTACCAAAAGATTTGATTTGATTTAATCCCATGTTTCTATAAATAAACAACACAATAAAATAAGATATGTAAGTATTTATAGATGTGTTTGTATCTGTCTAACATAGAGAATGTTGCGGGGCTATTAACATGGGTGACCTGGGATTCAATAGGTCTTCCCTGAGTCAGTGGCTCTCCACTCTGGCTACGTGATAGAATCAACTGAGAAATTTACAATCCTGCCAAATCCCCTGGTCCAGCCCTACCAAGATCACAGAAAACTAGCTATCACCCCTGGGTTGAAGGAGACAATTTTACCAAGCTCCAGGGCTGGAGTGGCCCAGTAGGAGCTGGAGCCAGAGCTCCAGTCCATAGTTAGTGACGTGGGGCCCTGGCCCCCAATGTCCTGAGTGTGTTGTCTCCATTCTCTCCCAGGCAGCTAAACTGTGCCAGATACAGAAGCCAGTCCTCTGGAAAGCCCTCTTGGAAAAGTTGAGGCACCGGATGCACAAAACAACTGCTGTTCTCCCCTGGGAGAAACTGGGAGCCAGGGGTCATCTCCTTGATTACATGACACTGTGCCGGTGGCCAGAACTCTGGTGAGAGGATGTCCTGAATCTCTCTACCAGCTTTCGTGAGTCTACTTCTGTGTCTGTCTCAGGTACAGGAGCCTATCAATTAGATTCGGAATTTCTCACAGAAACAACTTGTGAAATGTTGCTGAATTGGTGTGTTTGTGGAAGGAAAGAATGTCCAGGGCTTCCTATTCCACCGTGTCTGATGACACTCTCCTACAGTGTGTTTTAATTTCTTTTTTTTTTTTTTAGATTTTATATTTTTCCTTTTTCTCCCAAAAGCCCCCCGGTATATAGTTGTCTATTCTTCACTGTGGGTCCTTCTAGTTGTGGGACGCTGCCTCAGCATGGCTTGATGAGCAGTGTCATGTCCGCACCCAGGATTTGAACCAAGGAAACACTGGGCTGCCTGCAGCGGAGCACACGAACTCAACCACTCGGCCATGGGGCCAGCCCCTTAATTTCTTTTTTTCAAACTTGCTTTTAAAAATTTAACTATACTTTCAATAGAGCTCAAGACAAGTATAGCTGTAGATTCATTTTTGCTGCTGTATAAAATTTCATTGTATAAGTCAACAGCAACGTTGATCTGTTCTAGTGTATATAGCTAGCAGTTACTACAGTTTGTGTGTGTGTGTTTTGCTATCACTAATGATGCTGTTATACACATGGAGAAGAGACTTTTCTGGACAGTGCATTATAAACATATAACCATTATAACCATAGCTATCTGGGAAGATTTTAAAGCAAGTAATTGCTTGAGGACCCAGTAACTCTGGTGGTGTCTTGTAAAATTTCCCTAGGTCTTTATTATCCACAAGTGGTGTTGAAAACCACTTTCCTAGCTCATTAAAATCTAGGAATAATTAAATTGATTTCTATATTGGTTGTACAAATTTGCAATCTGGCCAAAGCACATATATGAGATTCCTGTTTCTCCACATTCTTGCCAAACTTGGCATTATTTTCATTGTCATTGTTCAGACATTATTGTAATTCTGATGAGGGTCAAATGGTAATCCATTGTGTGTTTAATTTTCCTTTTCGTGTTTACTAATGAGATTCATTTTCCTGTTTACTAATACGTACTCATATGTATATTGGCCACTTTTGAATAATGTACTTTTATGCCTTTTGTCCATTTTTTTCTTTTGGTTTTATTGTCTTTTTTTTTTCATTTATTTGAAGGAGTACTGGACATTAGGCAGAACTGCAACATCTAGACCTGATCCATAAAAACCTCTCCAATGGAAGTCTTCCATTCTTCTTCATCTGCCAGCTAGATGCACAAGATCCAACAGATCTGAAGTTATAGAGCAGGATTTCTCAACCTCAGCACTATCAACATTCGAGACTAGATAATTCTTTGTTGTGGGAATGTCCTCTGTTTCATAGGATGTTTAGCATTATCCCTGGTCTCTATACACTAGATGCCAGTAACACCCAGTTGAGACAACCAAAAATGTCTCCACGTATTACCGAATTTCCCACAGGGAGCGAAATTGCCCACCAGTTGAGAAGCACTGCCCTAGAGGATGAGGGAGCTCCAAGATGGAAGCAGTCTGTATCCCTGAATCACTACTTGGAGAAGAGTAGTTCACCAAGAAACAAGGTTTATCTGTTGCTTGATCTAATGTACTTCTATTATTCAAATCTTTTTTACAATTTCTGATTTTTTGTTTGATTTATTAATGAGAAAATAATCACCCACTAGGATAGTAGCTTTGTCTATTCAATTCTGTTACTTTTTCTTTATAGAGGTTAAAGCTAGGTGAAAATAAGTTTAGAATATTATGCAGATGAACCTGACTCCCAGACATCACATAGTGACCTGTGTGTCTGTGAGCACATGTTTGTGTCTGGTATGCTTTTTACCTTTATTCATATTCTGTCTCACATATGTTACATGTTTCTTTTGGTTGATATTTTCCTGTGACACCTTTTCTAGCTTTTGCTTTCAATTATTTGTAGTCTCATACTTTATACATGTCTTGAACAAGTCCAGTATGATAATTTTTATCTAAGTGAATAATTTAATATATTTATATTTATTACATATAAGCATATTAACATATTTGGCTTCAATTCTACCATTTATTTTTGTGCTTTTATTTATTGAATTATTTCTATATATTTTTAGAATTTTCTTCCTTTATTTGGATTGGTAGAGTTTTTTTTTGTTGTCTAACCTAATTTCATTTTGACCCCAAGCAACTGCAAGTTATATGAACTATTTACATGCATTTAGTAATTAAATTCTTATTTAACTTTGACAAGACTAAAGTTAATTGAATGTCTTTATTCACCTGATGAAAAATGCAAGAACCTTAGAATGCTTTAATTGAAGTGGCTTCTCCTTCCAACTTATGTGCAACTGTTATACAGCATCCTTCTTGTTTTTCTTCCACTTTACAAATTGGACATTGCTGTTTATGTTTTATGAATTTGATGTTCGTTTAAATTTACCCAAATATTTTTCAACATTTTTCTTGCTTTTTGGACAACCATCTGGCATAATTTTCCTTCTTCCTAATTTATATCCTTTAGAAGTTCATTTAGGGAAAGTCAATTAATATCTTCATTAAATCTTCATTCTTGAGGTACTCTCTGACTAATAGCAATATGAACTTTTTTCCCTCGGCACTTTGAAGATATTATTCTATTGTCTTTTCACTTCCATTGTTGCTATTGAGAAGTCACCGTATTGCTGTTTTTCCTTTTTAAACCTGTCTTTTCCTTCTAACTGCTTTAATATTCTTCTCTTGGTTTCAGCATTAGGCATATTCTTTACAGAGTATTTGTGTCAGCTTCTTGAATTTATCCTTCTTGAGAACTATTCAGCTTCTCTATTTGAAAATTGCTCTTCCGTGAATTTTGGGCCATGCTCAAGCACTATCTTTTTTACTACACCTCCATTCTACCTATTATCTCATCTTGAAGTCAATTTTGACGTATGTATTTTAGCTCTTTTTTGTATTTTACCATGTCTTTGTTCTTCTGCGCTTCATTATGGGTAATTTTCAGACAGAACTGTACCATTTTCTAATTTTCTCTCTTAATCTGTATCTGTTGAAATCATCTATTCAGTTCCTGATTTAAATTACTATGTATTTAAAGGATTTTTTTTAACAATTATTTAGTTCTTTTTCAACCTTCCTAGTCAATTATGACAAGTATGTTGCCTATGTATCATATATTCTATACATTTTTATATTTTAACCATTTTTAACGTTCTTATTTTTATATTATTTATTTGATGGTCTTCCTATCTATAGTATCTTTGAGACTGATTCCAAAGTTGTTTTCTACTTACTATTATTCGGTATCATTTGTCATCTTAAAAATTTTTAAAATTTGTCACTGTAAGCTTATATTTCTTGGAACTTTGCATGTAGGAATAACTTAAATTCTTGGTTTAACATACTTTTTTCCCCAAAGGAAATATTCCTTGTTTCTGCTAAATCCTCACGATGAACTTCCTAACTGAAGCTGTTTAAAACTAAATTTTTTGTTTGGACTTCTTGGTCACATTCTGAGACTAGTTTGTGATCAGATATTCTTAGAGGAAACTTATTTCTTCCCTCTTTCCTTCCTTCCTCTCTTTCTCTCCCTGTCTCTCTGTTTCTCTCACTTTTTTCTCTCCATGTATAGCAAAAGTGAGACAGCTGAGGCATCTCCATTGTCTGCCTCAATAGATGGGGTTATATGTTTCTAATTCACCCACTGAGGGTAATGGCCCCCAGGGGTCCTAGTTTATACAGGGTTTTCCATTTTTCTCCCTTTCACTTGAGTTATTATTTGGCTTTATCGCCTATCTCTTGCAAAGGACAAATTAATCTACAAACTTTAGGTGAGCAGGCATAGTTAGAAGCTACCGGGAGAACACTGCAATCTTAATTATTGGATTTTTATTTTCTCTTATCTTTTATCCACCAATCGAAGGATATAACTGGGACATTGATGTTTCTATTCTCAGAGAGTTTTCTCCTCAAAATCAGAAATGAACGCAGCATTCCTCTCCCGCTGGCTTTTTGAAAGTTATATCTTCTTAAAGGCTCTGCTCACTGTTCTTGAAGGGAAAGGTAAAGAAGTCAGTGCTCCTGAAGGCAACTAGAGAAAGGAATGTGTCCCCAGACTGAGCCTAAAATGAATGCAGTTAGCGTCCTCTGGAGATCCTGCTCCTATACCCAGCAGCATCGCAAGAGGCTGAAAGGTGCACCTAGTGAGGCTGTTTTCTATGCAATGGGGTTTACAGACTTGCTGAGGATTCCCATACTCAAGTGTGAGGCAGCGACATACAGAAGTCCCTTGGATTTGTATCCATGAAACCCTAAGGAAGGGGAGACCCACGAATAACTGATGTTTCTTGTATCATTGGCCAAAAAAGCTGAGGGAGAGTGTGGGGGAAGTAAAAGGGGTAGAAAGATTTGGATTTTAAATGATTTATATAACACAAATGTTATTTATTCCTGCACATCTCATCCATATCTGCTATTCATACCTGCTGTTGTTTTCACATGCTCACTCTCTAGTATGGTTATAGTCTTTGAAGGAAACTGTTTATTGCCTTGTCTATAATCTTTTACATCTTCAGGAAGCAAAGTTCTTTTATGTCCCAAGACATATACATATGCAGATATTGTGTGTCTGTGGGTCTCTATGCTGACCTCATATTCAAGTTTTTATAGAAATTGTATCTTGCTCCATGTTTTAAAGTAGTTACTCATCTTAACCTTCCATTGAATAGTTACGATTGTACAACTCTTAGGATATCTATATAGATATCTATATATAGTTATATATATGTGTGTGTATATATATATTCCCCAATTTTATTTAAAAATTGGTTGGCATTTGGTGATGCAATTGTAAAGCTCAGAAGTACACAGTACAATGGCAAAGCAGGCTACAAAAATCACTAATAGCTTCAGGTCATGAATCATTTCCTTTATCTCCATCCCCTGTCTGTAGATTTTTCTGCTTACCTGAAATACACTACACAGACAGATTTTTAGTACTGACTCAACCTTGTTGTACTGTATTTCCATAATTTGATACAGCACTGGTATCTCTGTACAAACAGTAAGGAGAGAGGAATTCTAGGCCAAAACCATAATTTCCTGGGTGTATTGTACGTCTTTTCATTTACAAAGTGAGGCAGGTTAATCCTCTATTTATTTCACAAAGTTATTGAATGACTTAAATGAGATAACAAAGGTGAATGTGCCTTAAGAGTAGTGAGTACTAAATATAAGGTATTATTACTATTCCTTTGTTCTTCCTACAGATACCTCAGATCGCCTTCAGCAAAGAGAATTAAATAAATTTATTGTACCATTTGACAGCCTATTCTGAGATTTTGGTTATATTCTGTTTTCAGTTTTCTAAGTTTCTGACAGAATTTTCTGTAGGCAACTAATGATGGCACTTTTTCACAACTTCTGGATTCCCCTGTGTATGATTTCTGTACTATTTTCTAAGAACTACTAAAATTTGGCATGATTTTGTCTTCTCAAAGTTGAAATAACTGGGTTGTATAGTAATAAGCTTTTCAGTATTTGCTCTCTTACAGCCCAATGATTTTCTGAAATCCACATCTTCAATTGATTAGCATATAATTTCTTGATTTATTCCTGAACAACAACAACAAAAAGCAGGAAGATCTGTTATTTTTCTCTCCTCAGGAACATTTCTAAGCCTAATGAAATTTTTAAAAGGTCGGCTAAAGGTTTACTGATTTCTTTGCTCTTTTCCTTTAATCTTCTTAATGCTTTGTATGCAGTCTGAAATTGGTGCTTTATCAATTTCAAGTGCACTTCAGACTTTTTAAAAAATCACTCACTTTTCTCTGTTGCTTAACTTGTCTGTCTTGCCTGAGAAACAAATCAAATATTTCAGTCAATGCAATATTCTGTTAGTATAAACCAACTTAAGATATGATGCAATTTTCTATTCTGAAAAAAGATAAATTTGCTTTTATTAATGCATCTGCACATGCACAAATTACAGATATGAGACTGTAAATCTCAAAATTATGCTTGCTACTTTCTTGAGAAACAATATAAAAGTATTCTAAAGAAAGTTTACCATTGGATTCTAGATATTTGGGAAAATAACTTATCTTCCCATCAAATAATTAGAGTTACTTTCCTCATATTCATGTAACTGTCTGATAATTTGCATATCTTTGGAAGCTTCAATAACTTATTTAGACCATGATAGTATATTAAATGGTTGCCACAAAATAATAATTCAAATTTGTGGTTACAAGTAACATTTAGTATTGTAAATATCACAAAACACCTCAGCCTTTATTTTTACAAAGTGAAAGATGTTTTAATTGAACTTCAAGTATGTTATATATGTGCCAGCCATGGCTTCCAAAAAAGCTGCCATTTGGACAAAATGTGTTTCTAGTGCATATCTGTATTGATAAACATTGTCTTGGTTTTTCATTTGCTTGTTTAGTGTTTACTTGATGCTTTTCTCAAGTATGTACTATAAATGTAGTATAATTAAAAGTGAAGGGATATACCTAATATCTGTTGGACACCTACCTTGTGTCCAGTACCTTTCATCCATTATCATAAGCTTTCCTCCAAAATAACTCTCAAAACAAGATGTTTTTCCTGTTTTGTTTCATTTTTCAACAGAGAAGAAAGTAAAGAGCAGTGGATGTTATTAAGTAAGTTTCTCCAGAGAGGAGGAGCTAGTAGACTGCAGAGTCAGGATGCTGGTTCAGGTTAGGAGGTTCTGACTTATGTGAGGACAACACAAGCTGAGAGGGAGGAAATTCCCTCGGTCTTCACTTATAGTGGATGACAACATGATCCTTCAAAACATACAACATTCTCAAACCAGAAATGCAGATTGATTCTCTAGATTTCTCCATTTAGGAATGCATTTGGTTGCAAGTAAGAGAAAATTAAAGCCACGTATGTGTCACCAAACAACACGAATGGAGGTTATTTATAATACATAAAAATTTCAGGGATATGACTGGTATAATGTTTAATAATACTATTGAGAACTATGGCTTTGTTACATTTTTGCTTAGATATTTTTCTTAAATTTCTTTTTGTGCTCATTTTTGTAACCTCGTGGTCACAATATGGCTACTATACTTTCAGGCATCATACTACGTGTCTATTACAGGTCAGTGGCAGGAGGAAAACAAAAGGACGCCACTAGTTCACTTTTACTTACAGCCTATTGTCCTGAAAAGTGCCACATGGCTATCTCTGACTGGAATGGAAGCTAAGATGCCAAGAATTAATTTAATCAGAGAAGGGATAATGAGGTTGGAAATGGAAGTTTGAACAGCTAACCTACAATATCTGCTATTCACCTGTTATCCTGCATATCTTACATTTTAGAATTAACCTAAACCTATATTGTCATTCGTTCATTTATCCTGTCAGTCATTCAAGAACTATTTATTCAATATCTATTGTTGGGTGCTGAGAATATATGTATGAATAAAAAAGACAATGCCTATCTTTAAAAAATACACAAAAATCAATTCCAAATGTATTTCAGGTCTAAATGTTAAAGATAAATGAAATTCTTTAAAGAAGAGATAGAGGCTGGCCTGGTGGTTTAGTGGTTGAGTTCGCATGCTCTGCTTTGACTGCCCAGGGTTTGCTGGTTTGGATCCCAGGCATGGACCTAGCACTACTTATCAAGCCATGCTGTGGCAGGCATTCCACACATAAAGTAGAGGGAGATGGGCGCAAATGTTAGCTCAAGGCCAATCTTCCTCAGCAAAAAGAGGAAGATTGGTGGGGGATGTGAGCTTCCTCCAAAATAATAAAAATAAAGCTCCTTTTTAAAAAGACAGGTAGAAGAACATCTTTGTCACCTTTGTGACTTTGAAGTAGACAAAGCTTTCTTAAAGAAGACACATATACCCACAACACTAACTATATATAGAGAGAGTGACATATTGAACTATATTAAGATTGAAAACATCTGGACATCAAAAACACCATTAACAGGGTGCAAAGTGATCACCCAAAGCTGAAAAGGACAATCACAATATATATAGCTGACAAGAATTTCTACAATCAATAAATGACGTATAACCCAACTGAAAATAGACAAAACATGAATAAATATTTAAAAGGATATATAAATGTCTATAAACATATGAAAAGCTCTTTAACCATGTTAATCATCAGAAAATTCAAATTAGGGCAACACTGAGGTTCTACTGTACACCCACCATAATGGCTACGGTGAAAAAGACTGAAAATCTCCATTTTTTGCAAGGAAATGTGAAATATTTGAAGCAACCAAAATTCTTTAGTGACAATACACATTGGTAGAATCATATTTAAAACCCGTTTGGCAGTTTTGACTATAGTTGAACACATAAGCTTTTTGTCCTAGCATTTCCAATTCTAGGTATATGCCCAAAAGAAATCCGTATATATGTTCACCAAAAGACATGGGCAACAAAATTCATAGTAACAACATTGGTAAAAACCAAAACCTGGAAATAACCTAAATATATGTAATCACTAGAATGGATAAATAAATCATAGTATATTTGTATAATGGAATACTACACAGTAATGAGAATAAACAACTTACAATTGCATGCAGTGGTATGGGTGCATCTCATAAACATGATACTGAAAAAGATGGACCAGCAGTGAAATGTACTCTATGTACCATTTATATAAAATGCAAAAAAAAGGCAAAGGTGACATGCTGTTTAAGAATAGTAGCTAGAGCTTGTGGGGAGGGCAAGGACAAGAATAGAGAACGAAGGAACTTCCTGAGTGTTAGAAATAAACTGTTCCTTAATCTTGAAGTTTTTTACACAGATGTTTTGTGTGTGACAATGCATCAAGCTCCACGCTTGTGATATATGTACTTTTCTTTCTGAACAGCATCCTTTGAAAAAAAGTTAAAAATAAACACACACAAAAAGAAAAAGAAAACAGATCTGACACTGATCTCATAGAGGTTATTGACTAATGGAAGAGAGAGATATTAAGCGACAATTGTGAAAATAACTGTGGTAATATGAGTTTTGCCAAATAGATTAAAGGATAATTGCAGTTCTTTCAAAGCGAGTTAAGTGAGGTACTCTAATTCAAATTGGAGCATCTGGGAAGACTGAGGAAGTGAGACCAAAAACTTCATCTGAAAGATGAGGGAGTTTTCAGATGAAGACTGAAGAGAAGCGTGCTCTACGCAGAAGGAACAGCACGTGTGAAGCCCCTCAGGAGAAAGAGAGCTTGGTTTGTTAGAACATTTGAAAGAAAACCAACATAGCTAATATAGACAGAAGGGGGAATGGAGTGATTAGATCCTTTCCAATCTTTAAAACTAGTATTTCCCAAATCCATCCCAGAGAACTAGTGTGTCTTCAGGATTCATTAATTATTCATTAAGTTAACATTTGGTAATGTCTCCACACTAGATTCTTAAGTAACTTGGGGTCAAGTGGAGGAGGCAAATGTAAATAGGATAATAACAACTCATAAGATGAGTGCTGTGGTAATGGTGTGCACAAGTTGCTATGGGATGACGTGGGAGTGGCATATTGTTAAGCCACACAGGATCGGAGACTGTTTCTTAGAAGAGGTGATGGTTAAGATGAATCCTAAAGACGAAGTAGGAATAAGCAAGACAAAGATGTTGGGGCATAAGCAAGGACACTCTGTTGAGAAAGGGACATGGACAAACCCCAGAAGCAAAGCAAATAGTTGAATGTGGATGGAGAATAGGATAAGGCTGCAGAGAGGAAACAGGTTATGAGGGAAATGTTGTAGAAAAAGTAAGCGAGGACCAGATCATAAAAGGCCTGGTCGCCCATGTTTAGAGAATGGGAGTTTTATTCTAAATAGATGAGAAGACTTTGAATGGTTTTAAACAAGAACTTGAGACTACCAGGTTTTAGGGATGATATGGTTCATTGCTATGTGCCAGATCCTAGGGCAGTGTTGGGCATGTAATAGGACTCAATAAATATTGATTGCTGAATGAATTTAAAAAACAGATTTTATTGACTGCTATGTGGACAGTGGATCTAATCTGTCAGAAAATCCTGTTGGGTCTACTTTGAAAATATACCCCAGATCTCACCACTGCCCATCCCCACTGCTTTCATCTTGGTCTAGCCATTGTCTCTCACTTAGATTTTTGTAACAGCTTCTTAACTGACTTCCCTGCATCCACGCTTACTCCTCTACCATTCATTCTCAACACAGTAGTAATCAGAATCCTTTAAAATGCAAGTCAGATGATGTGTCACCTCTGTTCACACCTCTGTTCACTGCCTTTTCTTCTCATACAGAGTAAAATTCAATGGCCTTCAAAGTTTTGCATAATTTGCTTCTTAGTTTCCTGCTTTCTCTGATCGCCTTCTCGCTTCCCTACATTCACTCCTCAGCCATGTTGACTCCTTGGTCTTCCTCACTCACACGTACAGTAACAAATCACTGCTGACACTCATGACTCAGGGCCTTTGCTCTATGTCAAATCTTTTGAACCTTGACCATACTTTTAAAAATAGCATTTCTCACCATTGCTAGCACTCTCCCTCCTCTTACGCTACTTAATTATTTTTTTCATAGCATTCATCACATTCTAACATGTAATTTTCCTAAATCATTATATTTATTGTTTCTTTCCTTCCAGGAGAATGCAAGCTCCATTATGGCAGGATTTTTTTTTTTCTTTTATTAAACTCTAGTGACAAGAAATGTTTGTCTCATAGTAGGTGCTCAATAAATGCTTGTCAAATGACAGAGGAAGAGATGGAAGCAGAAAATGCAGTTAGAAGGCTGCTATCCTTTGCCTGGGATAGAGCAGTGTGTCAAGAGAGAAGTGGGCTGATGTGGTCTATTTGGAAATGCAATCATTGACATTCAATTCTGTGTAAAGTGCTATATGCCCTACTTGCTCACCCCCCAGTTGATTGCACTCACATCCTCCCCTAAATCCTTTGTATATAGGTTTCTGGAACTGCTATGGTAAACAGTAATGGACTTGATGTGGAAGAAGAGAAGGATAAATATATTACAGATGACTCTTGAATTTCTGAGGTGAACCTAATGTACCATATCAGAGATTAGGAATACTAAAAGAGGAACATGTTTGGAGGCAAGATCAAAAGTTAAATTCAGTCGTGGTAAATGACTCGTCCAGGAGGCAAAACTATTTTGACTGAATAGACTAATTAGTCAAATGCTGAGTAAGAATAGCTGTATTCAATCACTTTCTCATAACTCTGAAATAACTGCTTGCTAAATGACTATGTGTTAACTGAAAATGATTGTAAATATGACATATGAAGACATTAAACTCCATGTATCAGTTAGGGTTCAACCAGAGAGACATAACCAACAGGAGTTATATATTGAGAGGTTTACTGCAAGGAGTAGATTTACATGATTTGGGGAGGTAACAATGCAAGTCTGAAATCCCTAAGTCAGGCCTTCAGGAAGGGTAGGCTGGAACTCTGGGGCATGAGTCGAAGCTGCAATCCACAGGCAGAATTTCTTCCTCTTTTGGTAAGCCTCTATTCTGCTCTGAAAGTCTTTCAACTGATTGAATCAGGCCCACCTAGATTAACGAAAATAATCCTTTTACTTAACATCGACAGTTCTTGGACTTTAGTCACAGATACAAAATGCCTTCATTTTGTATTTGATTGAATAACTGGGGGCTATAGCCTAGTCAAGCTGACATGTAAAACTGAATATCACTCTCAGTTCCCTCTTGTACTGCAACTTTTACGAATTGTTTAATTTTAATAAGTTTTAGTTTTCCTTTATGCGCATCAGGAAGAGGTTGTAATATAATCAAATACGTTAATGGTCCGTTTGCACTAACCCTCACTAGACATTTATTTTGACCCGTGTGTCCTTGAATTGATCTGCTTTCTGACTTTTTCCTTGTATTTGAATGGATTCCTTTTTTGTGCTTCTGCCCACGAGTGATTTCGTTTTCTGAATGCTCTAGTGTAATTTGAAAAAAATGAGTCTATATACCTCTTTGATATGCTAATATTAGTTTCTGTGAGTACTTGGAATTTCAATGTCCTGGAAATATAACTATTTGAAAAAAATACATATTTATATACTTTGTATGCACAAAGAAGTTTTGTTTCTCACTTTTACATTTAGCACATGACTTTTCCAATATTACTGCAAAGTAAAGTATTATCTTCCTCCCAGCCCCTAGTCTACTTTGCTGAGAAAATAATCACACTTCTTTCTGCCAACATATTATTTGTTTAATGAACAGCAGTAGATTTATTTCTCATTATTCTTTTATAACATTAAAATTTTAAATGCTCTTTTTAATTTTGATCCCTCATTTTCTGTGAAAATTTAACTTCATGGTATAATTTTAATGCTAACCCAAATGAGGGAAGAACACAGCACTTAGAGAATTCAGAGGAGGAAGCAAATGGGTCTTGCTGAGGATTTGGGGAATATTTTATTGATGAGGAGATAACTTTGACCATGGTGTTGAAGTAGGTAGGTGTCTGACAGGTTGAGAAGGGGATATTTCAGGTTGCGGAAGAGGAGAATATCATGGACAAAACCACAGAGGAATAAAAGGGCATGTAATATTCAGGTAAGGGGAGAAGTTATTGTAAATGAAGGGTTGAGTGCATGAAGTGGAATAAAAGAAAATCAAGCTGCAGAAGTTGGTTTGATTGGAATTGGAGTTACACATGTGAAGCGCAAGTGTAAATAGGTAATAGAAAACCCTCAAGACTTTGTAGGCTTTTATACTTTACTGATATTTACCTATGTGTGCCAGTCAAGTGCTTGATACATAGCAGGCACTCAATAAATACCTTTGGTGACGGAACACATCCTCTGTTGTTTACAAAGAGCACATCTGTTTTTAAACAAAATAGCTCTCAGTTGTACTGAAGAGTGAATTTGCGGGGTGATGGTGAGAATCTAGTGGCAGAACGATCAAATAGGTTGGAAAAGAAAAGATTGAGTTTCAGAACTTTTTTTCCTACCCATAAGCATTTTAAAAGATAGATTTTGTATTGGTATCAAAAGTTTAAACGTGTTTTTATGAAAAAGAGGCAGTTGTGCATTGTAGCATTAAATCACATTGAAACTCGTCTGTGAGCAATAACGTTTATAAACATCTAAAACTAGATCAGGTGGATAACAGTGTGGTGCAATTTCATAGAGCTTTTATATTGTTTTTCATTGAAGGAGATTCTGAAAAACATCTTCGAGCTTTGGATCAATGTTGTGAATTTGCCAACATATTTTTCTGCGACAGCATAGATATTCAAGAGATAACTAGAAATTGGATCTGAAATAATAGTCCAGCCCTGGGATTGCACCTCTTTCTGCTGATGAATAATTGGGTTGTATCTAAGAGTAATACTTTCTGCTAGGCTGGAGTATTCCACTGTGTCTCTGAAAACTTTTTATCCTCTGTGCACAAATTGATCCCGAAGATTAAAGAATTCATGGTTGTGATTTCGAGTTGGACTTATTGACACCTATTCTTATTGAGTGCACAAACAGATTGATGAGCAATTTGTTTCAATCCTCTTGGGAAAGGAGTGGGATTACTTCAGAATGCTTGTTGGTTAGTTTTTTCACCAGTGTCTGCCAACTTTAACACTCACGATAAACTAATTTGTTTCTAAGTTTGGATGATTTAAGATAGATATTGCATACCAGAAAATAGAAAATAAAAACCTGCTAGGATTTACATTTTGCTTAAAATTATAATAGAATTGAAATAAAGCCAACTCAAGCAACTAATACATGCAAACAAACATCAAATATGAAAAATATATTTGATACTAGTAATCATGAATTTTCAATAAATTTCTTAAAATATCAATTAAAGAAACATGAGAGGAATAACACATATTTTCAGTACTAAGTGAAATATAGACATAGATATTTGTCCAGTCAATTATTTTTACACAAATGCAGTTGATATGGTGGTTATCCATGTAGCCTTGCATAATTCTCCCTCCCTGACAGCTGATGCTTTCAATCAGAAGAGATCTTTCTCACCAGGCCAGCAATCTCTGGTTCGTTAGACATACAGACTCAGAGAGAGAACCTTTGGTTAAATAGATACTTCAGGATCACACAGATATTGATAACTGCATCACTTCAATTATGGAGTAGGACTTCTTGAGAGTGTATCTATGCCTTTCTTTCTGGATCTTTTCCCAAGAAAAACTGAAGGTACAGTGCAAACCCCAACTGTATCTCAGTCTCACATGGTAGGCACAGAATAGTGAAGGAAGTTAATTTTGACTAAGCCATTTGTCTCCATCATTTTGACTACCAAAATTCGAGCTAAAGTTCCAGTTTGACTTTTCACACTGACTTTTGCTTCTCTCTCAGCTTGCACCCCTAAGACGTGTACCTACCGTCTACCTAATGTAACTTCACAGGTATATATTAAAATTGCTAATCAGGCCTTGGACTCTGTCTTCATGCAGTAGGCATTAGAAAATAAAAACATGCTTCAATTATGGGTTCAAACATTCATAAATTAATAAGTGAAAGAAGTTATATCTCTTTTATTTAGTGTCAGCATGTTCAGCTTAAGACAAAAATGTCATAACACTTATTTGTTCACCCAGTAATTTTTCATGCCCAGCAGATTTTCACGTGGGCACTTTAAACACCTTGGTTTTTATGGGAATTTATTGAGAAAAAAAAGGAAATCTTCCATTTTTCCTGAATTTTACAGATTGCATTATACTGATTTTCAGCTTTTCAGTGTACCAGTCTACCAAACTGAGCCCAGGAAAGTGACAGGATACCAAAGAGCAAGGAACATCAAGTTAAGAGGATGTGTACCTTTGTATGGGAACTTCAGTACCAACTGGAATTGAAGATGGACTGTACGGGGCAGGAGGTGGATGACAGAGACAACATTTCAGGTGATAATTGAATCATACCATAATACTCACTTTACCTTTCATAAATATAAAATATTTGCATTACTGGTTGAAACTTTTGATGATTGTGACTATGCCAATCAAAATCATAGTTCACAGTCATATTTCTATCAAATCCTACAAAGAATTTACCAACCCCGCCAGTTGCCCTCTAAAAAATATTTCCGTGAGGGACCAGCCCTGTGGCCGAGTGGTTAAGTTCACGTGCTCTGCTTTACTGGCCCAGGGTTTCACCAGTTTGGATCCTGGGCGCAAACCTAGCACCACTCATCAGGCCATGCTGAGGCAGCATCCCACATAGCACAACCAGAAGGTGCTACAACTAGAATATACAACAGCACACTGCAGGGCTTTGGAGAGAAGAAGAAGAAGAAGAAAAAAAAAAAGATTGGCAACAGATGTTAGCTCAGGTGCCAATCTTTAAAAAAAGAAAGAAAGAAAGAACAGAAAACGAGAAACTGTGGTGATCAGAGGGAAGTCTGTTCTTTAAGAAAAAAAACTTCTGCTTGGGCCAGCCCTGGTGGCTTAGTGGTTAAGTTCAGCGTACTCTGCTTCAGTGGCCTGGGTTCGGTTCCCAGGTGTAGATCTACACCACTCATCTGTCAGTGGCCATGCTGTGGTGGTGTCTCACAGACAAAAAGAGGAAGATTGGCAATGGATGTTAGCTCAGGGCAAATCTTCCTCAGGAAAAAAAAAAAAATTCTTCCTGAAGTCAAGGCACTGTGTGAATACTAAGGAAAATGATACTGTTTTCTCTGCATTAGGAAGAAAACTGCAGACAGACTGCTTTTTATAGAACACATTTCTGTGCTAATCGGTTGCAAACATAGAAATTAACAAACTCCCATTTATCAATTACTTTGAGTTTATCTCTTTTCTCCTTCCTTGGGATGAATTCTTTCCAGTCCCTTTTGCCACTGGCAATCTTCTTGGTGTCCTCTTGCATTTAACTTTTCACCTTCTCCAACTTCTCTCTCAGAGCACTGCTTAGTGCCTAGCATAAGTCAGTTGTTTAAAATGATATCTGGTTAAATGGAAATGAAACTCTCACTGAAAATCAAGAAATAGTTTTAGCTTATAGACTCTCTGAGAGTCCTGTCCAGTTTAGTTTCGTATTTCCAAATTATAGGATGGTATATAGACCATAGTAGTCTCTCAAAAATTAAAAATGTTTAGTAAAAAAGATTTTCCAGAGTTTCAAGACTGTTACATTAAATTAATTAACATTTAATTAATGGACATTAATTATAACTGTACTAGAAGAGTTTCAGTGCTTGGAGAAGATAATAGACTACTCTGACCAAATATGTTTCCTCCTTGGCAGGCATTGTACGTCTACAAATGAATCAACTGCTCATTTATGAGCTCAGTTCCTTTTATTAACCTATTTTATATTTGAGGAAATTAAAGAACAAACTAGTTAAGCAACCTTCCCAAAATCACAATGCCATTCCTAGAGTTAAAATATGAACACAAACAATCTTACTTCAAGGTACAAGTTCTTTACCACTCTGCTATAATAGAAACTGACCATCCATCTTAGCCAAGATTAGTATTTCCCAAAATATTGGGATTTCATGATAGGGTTGACAACTTTAATTTTGTCAAGAATGATGTGAACAAAATTGCTATTGCCCAAACTGTGGACCATAAAATATATAAAATATATTTTAGCACAGAAAATAGAAATTACAATAATCATCATAATCAAGGACGATTCTTTAAATTGATATTAAAAAATTATGCACCAGTCAGTGCACTCTCCCATTTCACTGCTCCCTGATCACAGTGCCTTTACAGATGGCAATGGCAAATACATTGGCATTGGGGAACCTCTTCAGTATATTATGCACTTTTGCCATGAACCTTTCTATTTCCATTTGTCTCCTTCTACCTAGGATGGATGTTAACATGCCCTGGAAGTTGACACACAGCAAAAGGGCATCATTTGCTCCTTGTGAAAATGAAAACACGACCATTTCACCAGCTGACCTGCATTTCGGGGTATCTGGGCATGAAGCCAGCAGCCTTAGAGAATTAGACTAGGATGAAATCCTCTTGAGTTCATATCGAAGAGGATATTTCTTAGTGCCCTCAGGGGTCAAAGGCCAGGATAAAGCTGACTCTTTATATGTGGCTAACATAAATTGATAGTAGCATAAATAAAAAACTGTGTTTGAGGCTAAGTGAAAACATGAGTAGTTCTTCAAAGGTACAGGTTCAATTTTAGCTCGTTCTTTGGCAGCAGATTCAGTACTGATTCTTTCTCAGTACTTAATTATTTCTGATGGCAGATAAAAGCACATGTTTTCTTGTATTTCCTCACATGTTAAAAATATTTACAAAGTGGAACATACAAGATGGCACTTGTGAGTGGTATATTTATATACTCCCTAAGTAAAACAGAGGAATTGACAATATTTCCTATTTCATCTGAAATATATTTAATTAAGTCTGTATAGTTCATCAGTTATATTTTACTATGTTCAAATCATTTCATATTGATAACATACAGATTGCATACTCTGATTCACGAATCCTCTTTTCTGACCACCAGAAAAAGTGTTGGCGTACTTGAATATTTATCCCTCTCTCCCGCCTCCTGACTTCTGAGAAGGGATAAAGTATTGCCCCTCTAGTCAGAGATGGATTCTTCCTTCAGTGCTCCTCTGGATGCCCTCCCTGCTTGCTTTCTCAAAAACTTGTTTTCTGAATGTCTCCCTTCTACTTCTGTTATCATCTGTCTCATCCTTTCCCTGGATTATTCGCTTAAGCCTAGGATCTGCTATCTGAGAGCAAAACAAAATGAAAAACTAAATATCTTCCCTTTTTCCCATGGCTCCACATTCTGTTCACTTTCATACAAAAATTTCTTGAAAAGTTTATACAGAGATTTGCATGAAAGATCAAGATTATGATGACGTCAATGAGATAAAGGAAACATGGAGGAGAGGCAACAAGTTTATTTTTAATTGAATGTACCTTTAGGTAAGAAGAGCTCATGAGTATATGTACTATGATCTCTTTTTTTGAATGTGGTATCTTCTGATGCCTATTATATTACCAAACACTTGCTTTAGAACATCATATGTTTATTATCTCACAGTTGGTAATCAAGGAATCCTTCATCTTTAGTCATCTCAAAACTTTACTAGGAAAGGATTCACCTCCAAGCTTATGTGATTATTGGTAGAATTCACTTCTTTGTGGGTAAATGGACTGAAGACCTCAGTTCTTGATCACAGAGACCTCTCCAACATAGCAGTTTGCTCCGTCAAACCCTGTAAGCTGAAAAAGCAATACAGGGAGGCTACTAACAAGAGAGAAATCACAATCTTTAGCAATCTAATCTCAGAAGTGACATCCCTTCACCTTTGCCTTATTTTACAGGTTAGAAGCAAGTCACTAGACCCATATCAAGGTGAAACATTACACAAAAGCGGGAATATCAGGAGATGGGGATCATTGGGGGTTATCTTAGAAATGTGTCTACAATCATTTCCAGAAAGAATAAATATAATGTAATAGCAACAACAATGATAATCTACATGTAATATTGAAAATTATATAAATGCAAATGAAATTATTATTGAGCACATAAAAACAGCTTATAAATGACCAAATGCAATGTGATTAAAATTTTATTGAAATAGCACATGGAAAACATCAGAAGTATATAATGAGCAGGTTGATGGCACAATTTCAGATTATAAGGAAAAAACCGTTGTACAGTTCCTACACCTTTTTTTCCAGTATGCATAACAGAAAAAACAAAAGCCAAGATAATGAATCAGGAATGTAATAGTATTATACCTGGGAATGTTCTAAGTATTTTATGTATGTTATTACGTATGTTCCTATTTTTCTATGTAATTTAAGTCTTTTATTATGTTGTGAGGAAGCAACTGCTATTATTAACTCCATTTTAAAGATGAGGAAACTGAGACCCAAAGTATCATAACTAAAAATTGATGGAGTTACAATTTGAGCTTAGACTTTCTGCCTCCAGAGTCCATGCTCTTAAATACCAGACAAAACTGCCTTTCCAGTTGTTGCCTGCAATGTGTCTCAGTACATCTTTCTGGGATAATTAGAAACAGAAGACCAAGAACTATTCCCAGTGCAAACGTAGTAGACTAAAAGACTGACAAATGATTACATTTTTTAGTTTAGTGTCTTAAACTAAGACACTTTCAAGTGTGAAAAGAACTATTAATAATTATGCAGGAGCAACAATCATAAGCAAGCTACTGTCCAGACAAACTGGGATATTTGGTTACCTTATTTTTCTGGAGTGCCCCAGGACTGGCTTGTTGAAAATGTTTTCCAAGGGAGTTTTCAGAGAGGCGATAAGTGATAATTTCCCATCTGTCTTTGACTCTCTATGAGTGTGAAATGTATTTGTGAACCAAATACCACTGCTTCCTTCTTGTTAGATGACAACCTCTTCTCACATACCTACCAGAAGATTCCATTTCTTTACATGAGGTTAGAGCGGTTGAGGATCTAATGTTACCAAGATGAAGTTACCAACATCAAAGAAAGTGAACAAGACTAAGACTTTAATAAAATATATCACTTGGTTAACTAACGTATCCGTCTCTAGTTCTGCCACGTAATACAACGTACTACATCAAACAAATTCATTTTTTTAAAAACATATAGTTCCAGTTAGGCAAATTCTGATTATAACTGTATCAGTGGTATTTAACTGGGAATGATTTTGCCTTCAGGACGATTTGGGTAATATCTGGAAATATTTTTGGTTGTCATGACTGAGGAAATTGCTGACATCTAGTGGATAGAGGCCAGGGATGCTCTCTCACATCCTGGAAGGCGCAGGACACTCCTTTCCTCATCACCCTGCCTCCTGCCCCACCCCCACAGCCCCAACAACAAAGAATTATGAGACCAAGTTGCCAATACTGCTGAGGTTGGGTAACCATACTTTATACGAAGGAAGAAATGAAGAGCTCTTTAGTTCTTCATTTTTTTCCCTCTTTACTGTGAAAAGAACTGGCTACTTACTTATACAATTCATTAAAAAGAATCTGTACGAATGGTGATAGTCATTACAACAGCGGGTTAGGGAATCAATTTTAATATGGAGTGAAAGAAGCCCTCACTTCAGCTCTCTGAATTCAGATTTTTATTAAGAATCTCACAAGTGTATCTTCAATAAATTTAAAAATTATTCATCTCAGCCTCTTGGCCCTCTGTCAGAAATAATACATTAAACCGTCTTTCCCTTCGAACAATTTCACGTTGTTATTAATTGTCAAAAACCACTGCATGATTCTGAAAGGGCAACATTAAAGAGAAAAAGAAGAAGAAAGGCCTGCTTAGGTGAACTCAACTATAGGCAAAGGGAGACTAAAAATTGTTGAACATTGTAATTTTAAAAAGTAGCATGCTCTGACTTAATAAATTTAATGCATTTGGAGCAACTATGAAATACTGTCAGGGCATATATTTAAAGACTTTATTTTTCCTTTTTCTCCCCAAAGCCCCCCCGGTACATAGTTGTATATTCTTAGCTGTGGGTCCTTCTAGTTGTGGCACGTGGGACGCCGCCTCAGGGTGGCTTGATGAGCAGTACCATGTCCGCACCCAGGAGTCGAACCAACGAAACACTGGGTCGCCTGCAGCAGCGTGTGCGAACTTAACCACTTGGCCACAGGGCCGGCCCGTCAGGGCATATGTTTAAATAAAGGAGCGATACCTCAAATGTTTGGTTATTGCAATAGCTTATTCCTATGAAAGTGTCCATGAATTTTACCTTTGATATTTTAATTACTGAAGTGACAGAGAAAATATGAATTCCTTTGTGCTATTTGTTAAGTTACGTTTGTGGAAAAGCCATTAGAAAAAGTGTTGACATGTGACGTAACTGCTTTGTGTGTATTTTGCCTATGCTCACAAATCAGTTTGGAAAGAAAAAAATTTGAATTAAATAAACAATTTTGTTTGTTAAGAATTAAAACTTTGGGAATGAAACCAGCTTCTAGTTTTTTTTTTTTTTTTTAAACCAGTAAATATGGAAAGGCACAAGGAAGCAAATTAAGATTACATGACATGTCACCACCGAGAGGACATCACTATTAAATTTTCCTTCTTCTGGGTTCATTCACATGCTTACATATAAGAAGAATCTTTCTGCAATTACTGTTTTATATTTTTTTTCTGTTACTTTGAAGACAATTGACTGTTCAATGCAAACAATCATTTAACAATAAGTTTGGTCAAAAGGCTAATTGCTGCTTTTTAAAATAAATCTGAGTATAATTAGCTATCTGGTATGGGTCATTTTTTTTTCTTTTTTTAGCCTTACTGTTTTAATTTTTATAAGAGTCATTTTCCATTTATGAGAAATCATCTAAAAAAATACCTCTAAGATAGTTCAAATGTAGTTTGGAGTCCAATTTCCCTCATAAGTACATTTTCTAAGTGATAGAAAATATTTTGACTAGTCCTAACTTGATTTTCCTATATCCTTTTCAATAAAATACACACACACAAATGCACATCACTACGTTAACGGACCACAATATCATGACGTAATGAGACAAGGAAACTTCTTTCATATGGCTTTAACATACCTATCACAAATTTGGATATAAAAGTCTTAACATTGTCAAAACCACAGTGAGTCTGAGACTTATGCTACTTGGCAAGCTAATAAGCTAGTCTGTTGACATTTTATGGATTCAGGAGCAAACATGAGATTCTGTGCTCAGAATCAAAGGATAGTTTATTATACACTGCAGTGGTAGTATCCAATGTATCATCATTGCCTTGTGGTGGTTCCCCAAGCCTAAATTCTCACGGGATGATGCAACTAGTCAAGGTGATGCCTGGGCATGCAGTAAGTTGCATAACACAAGAGAAACCACAAGTTCAGGATACTCCAATCTTTTATAATGGGCTGCAAGCAAACCTGTGCCTTTGTCTTGGAGGGAGACATTATCTTTATTATACCGAACATTAAGCAAACCTGTCCTTTACTCCAGATGAAAATACTATCTCTCTTTAAGTCTGTTCACTATACAAGCATTCTTAAAAAGATAATCGGGAACAAATTACTGTCAGTGCTTCTGCTCGCAAGACTGCAGAAATGTTGGAGAGCCATGGAGAAATAGCTTCCAACACATGGTAGCCCAATGATCAACAGAGTTATTCATCTGAACAGACTCAGGTGGATTATCTAGCTTTATAATCTACATAGTTCAACACAGGACTAGTGATCTAAAACAAACATTTAAATCATGAAAGAATATTATAAATTCCCTATTTGATTACTCAAACTACTAAATGTGAAACTGTCCTGTGTCATAGTTCATCTTTCTGTAGGGAGAAAAAAGGTAAAATAAAGTGTTCTCTTAAAAAGACACTTTGTAAAATGTAAATAAACTCCTAAGCAAAAGTAGCATATTATTTCACAATTCTATTGATATTTTTACTTGGTACATATTGAATCCTTTCCCCCATGTCTGTATACATATATAGAGAGAGTTTCTTCATCTTTTTTATAACTGCATAGTATTTTATTATGTTGATATACTTTAGTTTTAATTTCAAAAGTCTTTATCATTGGATAAATGAGGTTTTTAAAAATCTCTTGCTGCTTCAATAATGCAAAGATTTATTGTATACATGTTGCTTTACACCTGTACAGGAATAACTTTAGGATAAACTTCAGAATTAGCATTACTGAGTCAAAGGGAAAACGTATTTGAAATTTTTTGATAGATGTTGCCAAATTACTCTCCATAAAGGCTGTATCATTTTGCACTCTCAGCAGCAGGATATAAGATTGCTTGTTTTCAGAGAGCTTTATTTAAATTAATGATGCTCAAACTGGGTATTCATCTGGAAATGAGAAAATTGGCCCATAATACATACCATATACTAGTGTAAACTTCAAATGGATCAATGACTCAAATGCAAAAAAAAAGTCATAAAACCATACATACTAGAAGAAAACATGGGTAAATACACTGTGTGTGTGTGTGTGTTTGTGTTTGAAACACATTTATCTAGACAGACAGAAAAAAAAAAGCTCAGATACTGATTCAAGTATATATGGGAATTTAGGGAGCCATTTCAATCAGAGCAGTTAAGGAGAGACTCTTCTACCTTGTTGGATTTTTAACTTTTTTTCATTTCTCTAGAGGTTTTAATTTTTGATTCTTTCTTTTTTGAGTTCCATCAATTCTCTTTCACTTTTATAGGTTGCTGGCCATGTCTTGTTTGTGTTCTTGCATTCCTGCTTTGAAATTTTCCTTCGTTCTCTAGTTGCTTCATCATTACTGTAATTGTTTTTAATTCATGGTAGAATGTTTACAGTGTTTCTCTCTTCCATGGCAATGTTTACTCCATGAGAGATTTTGTAGGAAAATTCTGTTGCTCTCTGTTATTTATCTAATCCTTATTTGAATATTTTCCTTCTTCCTTTTTGGTTACCCATATCTGGATGAGTGACATTTTATGACCAGCTCTTGGCAAGACTCCTGAATAGAAGGGAATGGGCATAAGCAGGAGCAATGGAGAAGATCTCTAGCCTTTGCAAACAGCTTCTTCCTCACTTAAGATGATTTGCTATTTTCTTCAAACACAGTGCTTCTGCCAAGCCATGCCTTTGCTGCCTTTCCAAACTTAAGCAGGTGCTGGGGCCCTTTCCCTACCAGCCCTGTACTCCCAGAGTTCCTTCATCAGTCGCTGTCACCCATGAATGCATCCAGTATGATTCCCTTACTTTTGGAAGGTGATTTTTCCTGGTGCTTTAAGGGCTTTTCATTCTGTACATTTTTCCCTCTTTCTTCTACCCCTTTACTACTCCTTCTGCTTCTTTGAAGAAATCCGTCCTGATCATAGCATTTATTCCTAATGAGATGCTCACATTTTGGGAATGATTTTTAACTATAGATGTCTAGGGTTCTGCAATTCAGTTCCCTGTGTAACTTCTTACAGAAATTCCTGCACTGCTCTACTGGTCTCAGCTGTTTTGCTAACACTTAATAGCATATTGCAGTTTTCAGGTTTTATGCCTCTTAGTTTGCATGAAAATTAGCTATGAATTTTCCCCCTTTTTGCTTTTTTTCAGGAGGCGAAATGGTAAAATTCAGAACGAAGTTGCCGCTATGTTAATACTAGTAATCTTTTCAAGTGTTTTATTTTTTATTTTTATTGTTTGAGGAAGATTAGCTCCAAGCTAACATCTCCCACCAATTCTCCTCTTTCTGCTGAGGAAGATTGGCCTTGAGCTAACGTCTGTGCCCATCTTCCTCTATTTTATATGTGGGACACCTACCACACATGGTTTCATAAGCCATATGTATGTCCGTGCCCAGGATCTGAACCGGTGAACCCGAGGCACTGAAGTGGAGTGCGCAAACTTCATCACCACGCCACCAGCACAGCCCCTTGAATGTTTTATTTTTAATGAAGGACTCGATGCCCATTTTAAAATTAAAACACATTTAATCAACTATAAAAGATAGACTCGTTTCATACAAATATTGCTAATGGGCATATAATTTGATTAAACAGAGAAATATAGCCTCATAAAGATGTTCTTAACATGATCTAGTTAGTGTGAAAAGTTATCTTCTTTATGATTCCTGTCTAATCTTTACTGCAGCTGTTCAGAAAGTAAAGAAGGGACAGCTTTGGGAGAATTGGTACACTCTGGAGCGATCTCAAGAGTTACAGGTGAGAAAACATTAAGTGAGATTTTGAGTAACATGACGTCATTGTGAGAAAATTATATCAAGAAATGACTCTCTGGTTTCTTCTTACTCATTGCAAATATCCCCATAGCCAGCCTAAGTGTTATATTTCAAGTTATTATTCATGCTGCTCCTCTGGTAGAAAAAAAAAAAAAATCTTTCTATTTTTTTTTGACTTTCCATCCCGTCAATACCAGCTGCATTTTGCATCAGGGTGACGGGTGAAGTCACTCCTTCAGAGTTAACTTTGCATACTTTACATTATTAATCTATTAATTTCTTATTTGTCTTGCTTTGAAATGCAAAACCATAAAAGGAAAAATATTCAAAAGTATGGATTGATTGGCAGTCTATCTGTAAAGCATACAGCACTGTTTATATCCATTTTTAACATAGTAATTATTTTATTTAAGCCAAAATATCTTCCTTTTTCTTATAATGCTGAACTCTTTAATATTTTACTGACTATTTTAAGGGGTTTTATCTCTTAGGCAATAAGACCATTCTATTCAATAGACATAATAGAACATTCATTTTAATGAATATTGTTTTGCATAATATTCATTATGGGGAATTATAAAATTATTCCACTGGATGTTGTCATTTATCTAATCATTGCAGGGAAATATTTTATTTTCTTTCAGAGGCAGTTCCAATCAACAATAGAGATACATTCATTATTTTATGGTAACTGAATATTTCTCTTAGTTCAAGTTAGTATGGCAGAGCTAGGTTGATTGATTCAACTGGGCTCATTCATTCATCTGCAGTTAAGTGGAGGGCGTTCTGAGCTGTGGCTCGTGTAGGACAGCCCTATCTGGGACAGGTCACTGCCTTGCCTGGGACAGATCACCCACTGTGGTCTCTCACTCTCCATTAGCCAGTTGGTCCTTAAGCCCATGGTAGTCTCAACAGTCAAGAAAGAGAACAGAAACATTCTGTGGGCCAAAGCAAGTCACAAAGCCATCCCAGATTCAAAAGTGTAGAAAAACATTCTCTCTACTCTTGATAGAAAGAGCTGCAAAGTCACATTGCATTGCCAAGGGTATGCAAACAGGGAGGTACAGAGAATTGAGGCCATTTGTGTAAACAATGTACCAACCCTTTCAATATGGAATTTCTGTTAATTATGTACAGTGATCTTCTTTTCACCTCCTGACTAGGCACATGACTCAAGACCCGGGACAATTAGTGTATCCAGAGGCCCTGATACAGTGATCTCTCAGGGCTGGGCACATAACCAAAAAGGTCTCTTTTTTTTAGAATAAAATTTAATAATATACTTGCAGAATAAAGATATGCTGAAAAAAGGAGACATAAGAGATGAAGGTAGAAATAAAGCCCTGACACATTATTTTAGCCCCTAGATCCAGATATCCCTATGTTAGAATTAAGCTAGATTCCTAGAAGTCATATTACTTTCTTAAATAAATTCCTTTTCTTAACAGAGCCAATTTGAATGAAGTTAGTGCCCACTTCACAATGAAGTAGCCCTGAATCATATGTCAGAGATCAACTTAAGGGATACGTTGGCAAGAATATGGACTCGTATAAATTCACTTGACTCTTCCTTCCTATTGTTGATGTCATCCATTAATAAGTAATTTGAGTATAATTGATTCAATGCCAGAAATAAGATTGTCATGAATTAACAACTTGAGGATTATCTTCCTCTTCATTTCACTATCATGAAATGCTTGTATTCCATAATAAAAATCCTTTTTACTCATTCATTAAATTGATCAATTATTAAAAAACATTTATTAAGTGAAAGATATTGGGCTAGGCTCCGTGTTTCATGAATGAAAGAGACAAAGTCATTATCCTTGTGGAACTCATATTTTTAATAATATTTCAAATCTTGAGATATTTAGATTTTCAGAAAAAAATTGACTAAATTGACTATTGCTAATCTTAACAGTATCAATGTTGAGATGGTGAATGTTTAATGAGGGATTATTTTAAAAGTTAAGTTTCAAAAAACCCATTCAGCTGTTTTTGAGACATGACCAGCAGAGTGAGAAAAATCTATTTTATTCGTTTTTCAAAAGTTGCCCTTTCTGAATGTCAAGCAACTACAGAACGGATGAACTTTGCAAGTGTCAGTCTTGGAGTGTTATGCAATTTGTTCTGAGTATGAATTAGTCAGGCTGAGCCTTTGAGTGCATTAGAAACAAGGAAGATGAGCTGAACACAGCCCTAAAGGGCAAAAATACTGTTAGGTCTGCTTAGCTCAGTTTGTGCGCCATTTCTATTACAGTGGAGATTTCCCAGTTTTACTGTAATGTGATCTTATCTGTCACTATATCCTTAAAGTATCATAGTCAGGACATAATGGTCAGAAGACTGGGAATAAAGTAATGACATACTCTTTTGGGTTGACTTACTACCCAAAAATGAATAAAATGAATAAAGGTAAAAGAAGATATTTTGTCAGAAGAAAGATATCAGATAAAAAGATATAACTTTTTACTATAGTTGTGGTAGTTCAACTTTGTACCAGTTTAAAATGAAATAATTCATTTACTCAACCAAAATTTTATCTGAAAATCATAAAGCCATTAGTGTGATTTTGTTTTAACTGAATTCACAAAATTTCTAGTTGAAGTGGCCAGTATCTATTTAATACTCTAAGGGCACACACTTGTATCCTAAAAAGACATTTACCAGTGAAAGGTCCAGGGTACCCATATACTAAAGCCACAATATGATCCTAGGATGCTAGGAAGTAAAGAGAGTTATAAGGGGGAAAAGAATGCAATGGAGCAAAAAGAAGTACTAGAAGCAGATGAGTAGAAGAAGGGCTTGGCTGGAAAGATGTCAACTCTTGTGTCGCCTCCCCTCACTCTTCCTTCCCTAGCCCCTGATATCCTCCACCTGAACACTGAAATCTACCCCTGTTTCCGGGACAATCTTAATAAAGACAGTTCATAGCTAGAGTATATCTTTTTTTTTTTTCTCTGATTCTGGGAATTATTCCTCCCCCATTTCATATGATTCCTATGACATTGTCAGAGAAGAAGCCCTGTACGTCGCATCCAATGTTCTGGCTATGCCATCAATCAGAGCAGAGATTGGTCCACAGGTGAGCACGTTACCCAAATAGAGCCAGTCGGGACTCATATCACATTGGCACTGTGAGAGACATTGGTTACTGATATTTATTTTTTATATGACTTTATTGGAATGTTTCTAATGTACAAACACTATTCCAAGTGGTTTATGTAGAAGAAATCATTTAATTCTCATGACAACTTTATGAACTTTGATGCTATTATTACATCATTTTATAGAAAAAAAAACTGAGCCTCAGCAGTGTTCAGTTGCTTGCCCAGGGCGAGATAGCTAGTAAGTTGCAGGACTGCAATTCTAAACAGTGCTGGCTCAAGCTGCTTTCTCTTATTAACTTATGATCTTATTTCTCTTCTGAAATTGCAAATTATAACCACCACATAAGCCTGAGCATATAGAGGTCTTGCTTGAAAACAAAACCAACAGAATATAATCACAGCCAATAATAATAATAATAATAATAGTAATGATAATAATAATAAAGGAGAATCAGATTCATAATGGCATTATTTAAGCATATCTGTTCAATCATAGCAACACTTCTTTTTGCAATTCTTTTCTCTTAGGTATGCTGTTTCTTCTCCAGTGAATACTGAAAGAATGATTATTGTCATTCAATACCCAAGATCCTTTGCTGTCACATTCTGATAGCCTGATGACACATCAAAATGACTTTCAAGAACTGAACTATGGAGTAAATGGCTTTCCTTGCTAGGAATAGCCTTGAGTGTGTATTCATTTACCTTTACTTCCCTCATGCCTCCATTCAGAGCCTTGTATTGACATGGACTTTAATAATTCATGTCTGTGATTGAATTCAGGTAAATGTGATGGAAGTGGCACATGTAATTATGTATCAGAAAGTATTACATAGTAAAAGAAAGTCATCTGTAGGTGCTTTTATGCTGTATGGCATGAAAATACCACTTTGGCCTCCTCATAACACGAAGAGAACTCTCTGTCATTTTCTATCTATTTTAGCACACCAGAAGAGTCAGTTTGCAAACAGTAACAGAGAAGTCAAGTAGATTCCCACCTGCAAAGCTTGACCTTGTGCACATATTCTGCACCCCCTTTCTCTACTTTGCTACCGGCTTTCATTGTGTCCTCATTCTGGTCTCTACTGTTTTGGGAAGTAATTATACAAAGGTATTTCAGAGTTTTCAGTAAAGTACTTCCTTACCAAAAGGAAGAAAAAATATGTCACTGTTTTTACAGCTTATTTCTTGTAGCATATAAATAGAAGTACCTAAATGGGACAAGCTACAGAAATAGTGAAAAAGCAATAAGCCAGAGTTGTTTTTGCTCTCAGCACCCACTAACATACACAGAACACTTCTCACTTAGGTGGAAAAACCCACAAAGCCAGTACCCAAATGCGACACTGCCTTTGTCTGGGAAGAGAGTCTGGTGTTTATTCTTCACCAGTTCCCAAAGCTCTGAGCAAACCACAACTTTCTTTACATGCAGCTGTGTTGCCTTTTCAGAACCTGTAGCTGCATGTCTAACATTAAATAACTTTAGCCTTTAGAATTTATTTTCAAAATCCTTTCCATTTTGCTCTTATAAAGCTGCTTCCCACGTAAATCCAGATAAAACACGTCTCTGTCTTAATTTCTGTGGGTTTCTGTATTATTTCCTCTACCAGCTGAAGCCAAAGTTTAAATTATCCCTGTGCTTCTTCAGTCTGAATCATTGTGGTTTCCTTCTGGGGAAGAATTCTTTTACTACTCTGTGAAATTATATTGCCATGTGTATTTTTATTTTTATTTTTTTTGAGGAAGATTAGCCCTGAGCTAACACCTGCCACCAATCCTCCTCTTTTTGCTGAGGAAGACTGGCCCTGAGCTAACATCCGAGACCATCTTCCTCTACTTTATATGTGGGATGCCTACCACAGCATGGCTTGACGAGCGATCCCATGTCCACATCCAGGATCCGAACCAGGGAACCCTGGGTCGCCGAAGCAGAACATGTGAACATAACCACTGCACCGCCAGGCCAGCCCCCTGCCATATGTGTTTTTTATTGTAAAGTGTTTCAAGCTTTATAGAGAAAGGAGTTCTTAATCTCTTACTGAAAGTTCTTACTTAAACAGATCTTTTACTTTTTCCTTAATGTAGGTTTTGCAGGCTTTGGTTTGATCCTTTATTAACCTTTGAGGTTTGAAACAACATTGTCTTTAATTATAGGAATAGCAAGAACAGCCAGCTGGGTATGTGTGATAAGTTCATTTACACCTTTTTAAACGAAATACTGGTTTGTTTCTGTTCTTCGTGGAGGCAGTTGCCTTAGTTTTATATACGTTGGTGCATGGACTCAATCTAGAAGAATTCACTTTGGGCTCAATTTTAAACCTCCAGTTCCTCAGAGAAACATTAGGAACTCTGTTGACTGTTAGGAGTAGTTGAAGTTTTCAAGTGAATGAGTCTCACAGTATATTCACACTGCAATCTGAAACATCAGCTCTGTTGACTCCATACCTAGCTTCATCCTCCGTATCCAATTACCCACTAATCTTGTCTATTACGTCTGTAAAATATCACTTGAATCCTACCCGTGAGACCCAGAGCAGCACTTGTCGTCTTGTACCTGAAGTGTTAACTTTCTACATAATATGTATGTATCCATTCTCTTCCATCCCCATCCAATGTATTCTCAATCTTGCTGACCTAGTTTTTTTATGAAGGAAGTATTTGCAAATAGTTCTGTTGTTGAAGAACCTGATGATACTCTATTTCAGAATAAAAATCTAAAATCCTTACCATAGTATACTGGGACTTTTTGCAAATTGGTTCCATCATAGCTTTCCAACTTCATCTCCAGCCAACAATTACTTTCTCCAGCCCCACCAAAAACACATTATACTTTATTAATACGTGTATGCTTGAGAATTTCTGAGCACTTTTTACGTTCCCTGACTACTCTAAGCAGATTTCATTCAATGATATTTACTTAGATTATACATTCTACAAGATAATTTTCTAAGAGTTGAAATACAGGAAAAATAAAATGTACAAGGTCTTTGTTGTTTTCTAAATTATAATATAGAGAGGAAGAGCTAAAGAAATAAGTAAACAGATATGGAAAGGAGTTCTCAATAAATATGTATATGTATGTATGTATATTTATGTGATAATTTTAGATAGTAATAGGTGGTATGAAGAAAAGTAAAGAAGATAGATTAGACACTGCTTTTTCAACCATAAATTGGAATCAATTTAGATATAGCCATATTTTTCACTTAGCATAATAATAATAGTTAAAATGTATGATGTATTTACTATTAGCACATATATTATTCCAAGCACTTTTCATGGATTAAATTATATTACCTAATCATTATTGTTGATGAAGTAACTGAGCTAGAAAAGTTTAAATAAATTACCTAAGCCATAACTAGGAAGACGAGAAGAGAGTCTTTCTCCAGTGCTTGTACTCTCAGTGACTGTGTCTGCTGCCTCCTTACACTTGGTCCCATAGTTATCTATGTGCCTGCAACGCCCCCCAACATTGATTGCTGAGCTCCTTGTTGGAAGGGACCGTGCCCAATTCATCTTCGTAACATATGTGTCCAGCATGTATTTGATGTTTGATAAATTGTTATTGATTAGCTTATCATTATACTCTGGAAGAATGCATGTTGAACTTACTAATCTTGTCAAATTACCCTTTGTACATGTTCAGCAGGGGAAAAGAGAGAGAGAGGGAAAGAGAGAAAGGATTCTCCATAGTTTCAGTACAAGTTAATCGAATTAGCCTAGGTCATATATACTTTCTAAATAGAAGACCGTGTACAGAGTGGGGGCAAGAGGTTGTCCACTCTTGATTCATATGCTAAGTCTTCACAGAAGTATACAAAACCTTCCCTTTCTCGCGAGTTAATCATCCATGAATGTTCATACTACTTTATGTTTAGGCACTATCAGTAAACAGACTCAGATTTACTTACATTCCAGTATAGTAGAGATAGAAATGTCTCACTCTCAACCCTAGAGAAGATTCGTTTGCATTCCAGAGTAATAATGATAACATCTATCTCTGGAGAAGAGGATATTCAAGCTGCCAGCAGCCCCTACATAAGACCACGGGCTTCTGAATTTCTAGTTTCCTCTCTTGTAAAACATTCCTACTGTGTGTGTCCAACACCTGACCCAGCTGCTGTGTGGGAACGGGGGGCTCGGTTAATCAGCACTAAAATGGTATTCTGGCTATTGTCATTTTGGTCAATAATAAACTGCATTTTTCTCTCTGGCCCAAAGGTTTCGTGTTTTTCTGCCGGAATATATGAAACTGTGGCAAGATGACTTATCTTACAAGTAGAGTAAAATCTCAAGCTCTTCATAGTTACTGACTTAAAAACCCACAAAAAAGATCAGCAAAGGGGCTGAATTCTGGGGAGTCAAAATCGGAAATTGTCCATTACAGACAGAACAATGTATTGATACCAGGAACTATGTTTTCTCCTTAGCTCTTTCCCTGATACCAAGAAGCAGCTGGCTTAGAAGAGACTTATCATTTTCCTTACCAAATGAATGAATAGTAATGCAAACAGTTTCACCCCCTTTCTCACCCTTTAGCGGGGTAAGAAAAGTCACTATAAATAATATTTATAGTTAGGTTCCCTTCCTAGAATTTCTAAGTAACCCAAATCCAGGATGACACCTGCATATCTGTTTCACTGTTGCTGGATAGTTCATGAGAGTTAGAGAGCATTTTTATTATGATGTAACTTAGAAGTACATTGTTGCCAAACTAGACACATTGTCTGAACAGAAGCTCATCTCTAATCCACCCATACGAGCCACTGTTTAAGTAGTTAAGAAATATAAATCAATAGAATTTTACTTTCTAGGAGACAAACAACTACCTAAAAGTGAAAAGAACGAGATATATATATCCAACACAGACACACACACACACACACACACACACACACACACGCATATATACTGCTACTTTGCCTTACTGCAGTACTTCATGAGAGCTCAGTACAAGACCTTCTGGACAAATGCCCTATTTTCTACTTCTTCAAGTCAGGCCCTCAGCCTTGACTAGCTAATTGATAAACTAGTTTTGTTGTGAGAATTTTTAATGGTATCAATCCTGTCACTTCTGAATAAAGGTAATTTTCTTTCATTTTTTTCCAGTTATTACACCTTGTATTTGTTTATTTATTTGTCTTGCCTTGTTGGAGAACCTAGGGTATTCAATACAATGGTGAATAAAGATTCTGACAGAGGATTTCCTTTTCTTATTTCCAACTCTAGGGAAAAAGCATTCAATTTGACCATTCGGTGTGATGTTAGCTGCAGGTTTCCCATAGAGGTCCATAATTGATCTGAGAAAGTTCCCTTGTATCCCTAGTTTGCTGAGGGTTTATATCATGAAAGATTATTTGCCTATATCAAACACTTCTTCAGTATCTATTGAGAAGATCGTTTCTTTCCTCTGGATGACATTGGGGAATAAATGGGATTGTAGTTATGCAGGAAGGCTGTAGAAGTGAATATCATTTTATATGTAAAAAATAAAGATGACTTGTGTCTTTTGATAAAACTCTTCTCCAAATTCAGGAGCTTAAAACGGCAATCATGTGTTATTGTTCAAGAGCTTGTGAAACAGCTGCGTTTTGGCTAATCAAACTAGGCACGGCCGGGTGACGGCTTGATGCTGGTGACTGGATGAGATTTCTGATTCCCACGGCAGTTCTGTGGGTTGGCTGGGACAGCTTTGCTCCTCGAGTATTTCACTCATATCTTGATATCAGCAGGCCAGTTGGGATGCTTGGTGCCATTTAAGGTCCAGCCTCTGAACTGGCACTCTGACTCTTCTGTCTCATTCAGTTGACTGAAGCAAGTCATTTTACTGGGCCCCAAATTAAGTGACATAGAAATACAGTATGTCTTATGGAAGAAACTCCGAAGTCACATTGCTTTGGCTATAACAAGGGTGAATATTGCAACAAATGCAATCTACCACCTGAAGCAAACATTGAAAAATGCTAATAATTGTTAAAACTATAGGTACTCACTTATACTATTCTGTCTACTTTTATATAGACTTAAACCGTTTAATAATAAAAAACTTAAAAATAAAAACCATTGAAAACATGAAAGCTGAAGGGTTAATATCCATAATACACAAAGAATTCTTAGAATCTCGCAAAAAATTTTCAAAATGAAAATGGCAAAGGATATGAATAGAAATTTTGCAATAGCCCATCTAAATTATCATATAAACATCAATATCACAAGTAGCTCAAGGAATAGGAATTAACCTAAAGATGAATAATGTAAAATATACTTTTAAAAGATTAAATACTGCCAGTGACAATGATTCTGTGGGGGAAAAAAGTATTTCCATACATTGCTCGTTGTAAGAATTGTTATAGCCTTTCATCAAAAAACAATTTAAACTGAAAATCACTTCAGTCACTTTTGATAATCTATCCTATAAAAATATAACATCAGTAAATGCTTATGAAAGCACTGTAGTTAAAGAAGAAAGGTAATGCACTTCAGTTGGCACATGGTTGAATATAGTATCATGCAGCCGCTAAAGAATGAATAATTATTTGCCAACTGACTGGGAGAGAATTCCACAGTGCATTCTTGATGGCAAAAGCCAAGAGACAGATAACTAAATAATATGACACTATATTTTAAAAATGAGCATTGACAAATCCTACATATGTATAAATATATTTGTATATGATTATATGATTATGGTGAGGTACATTGAAGGACACCTACCAGGTTACTATCATGGGGTGTGGAAGAGTGAGGGATGGGAAAAGAATGAGGGAAATAAGACAAAATAAAAAAGATGTCTCTGACAAAAATTCCATGTACTATATGATGTTATATATGTACATTTCCATAGGTGTTTGATAGGATGCCTTTCCTATAGTCTCAGGATTCTGGGCGTCGTCCTCAAAGCTAAGGACAATGGATTTTAAAAGCTGCCTAAAAAAGAATCCAGACAGATCCTCGTGGGACTAGCAATGGCTAAACTGGCTGGGTGATTGCCACCCCAACATCCTACATAAGAGAAGGCTATTCATTAGGAATGAGGATTCAAGCAAGGAATTTGAAAGAATAGAGAGCACTTGGGAATGACTCTACCATTCTGTAGGCCGCAGTTGGGGCAATTGGGTGCCCCCAGCATACTCAGCATCCCAGCATCCTCAGAGAAGTTGTCTGGAGGGTCTTAAATGTTATCCCCTGACTCATTGTTTCTGAGCAGGAGTTTGAGAGATTTCTCAGTAGAGCATGGAGCCCGTCCTCAGATTTAGAGTGCAGGGGGATCTCACTCTTGCCTAGGGCAGTTTGAAGGTGGGTATTTCCTCTAATAGGTACAGAAAGAGGAAAGCCATGGGCAAAAATTCTTCCCCTTAATGGTGGGGCTAAGATAGAGGGAGCAGCTCTGACTTTAGTGCTTGCTGGTTAAAGCTGTCTTGAAAAGACTTTACCTGAAGGGGACTTCAGTTGAAAGAGTCTATGAGAGGTGTACTGCCAGAGGCCAGGCCTGAGGGGCCATTGTGAGAAGTCAGCAAAGTCCCTTGTCTGTGACCAACTCTGCAGCAGGGCAGTAAATGCAGATGAAGAGTCCACAAATGTGCCTTCAGAGAGAGAGACAAAGCGAGAGAGGGATAGAGAAAAACAGTGTTTGAACATTTAGACACTTGTGGTAGAAGATATTGGCAGCCAAGAAAGATTAATAGAGAGCACCAGTGATTGACTTTTCCTTTTTTTTATTCTAATCATAGTTGAGGGAGGAGAAAGGAGACTGAAAGAAAAGACCACACTTAGTTTCTTTTTACTGCTGTTCCCAAGTCTGGGGAGAGAAAAGAAATGTTACAGTGAATATAAGATAAAAATACTTAGCTTAGACTAGACTTTTTCATTACCTGAAAGTGACTGTTAAACTTTGAGTTCTGACCAAATTGCTGACAAGGGGCAGGAAAATGAGAATCATCACAGCCTTTTAAAAGCGAAAAATAAAACTGCTTCCTGATTTTACCCTACTGAGTTCAGCACATCTTTATAAAACTAGGGCATCTGGGAGTTTATACACGTGCTTCACATACAGACACAAGGAGATGTACAGAAGATTGGCCACTAAAATATTAACGTTATATCAAAGAAATGGGATTTCGGGTATTTTTTTACATGAAAGCACAATTCCATTCACTTGTAACTTGAACTTTGAAATTAGTGCTCATCTTTCTTTTAAGGCAAAAGCATTTCCTTTAGGCTTTTCTCTAACTGCAACTGCCCAGACCCCAACAAAACCTCTCTCGCAACACACACATGCATACATAAGCACACATCCAAGGATGCAAGGAGTTCAATTCTAAGCTTCTAATAGATCTCTGCAAAGACACAATTTGTGTGGCTCATTAAAATATGAGTCTCAATCAAAAAATATATAAAAATTTAAGTATTCAAATATGCAGCACAATCAAGGAAACACACGAACTGATTGTTAAAATATGCAGCTTGTTGAGTAAATCCCATTAAAGACAATTTTAGAGACTAAAATATGTTTGGAAATTAGTGAAATATGTGATTTCAGTTGTTAAGTGTATTCAAATATTTCAAAAGATACAAGAACTTGTAAGGAAAGATACAAAACATCCAAAGTCTGATAGCGAAGGAAACCTGCACGAGGTCTACGAGAGTGGGTTCTAGTGTGATGAGAGTGAGGAGTGAGGGCAGAAGTGAAGATATGGTCCCCTGTATCACAAATCTTCTTATGAAAATCTCAGAAAACCGTAGCATGGTACGGTGAATATCAAATGGTGAGATTAGTTCTTCCTTCATTCCCCAGAAGAATAGCACCTTAGTCTACTGGAAAAGATATGAAGTGCCTACGGGATCGTAACTAAGGCAGAGGAAGGGAGGTGTTTTTGCAAAATTGGCAGAAATTGCCTTTTTATCTTCCAAGAAAATGTTGTGAGGCAAAATCGTCAATTTAGCACAGTTTTGCTTTAAAGCCATTTCCCTATTTTGTACATTAATTTTTAAAACTAGTTTTCTCCCACAAAGAATAAAGCTGCAGCATTGAAATATTGTGGTTGATGCTTATATTATGTAGCTTGATTATGTTACATTAGTTGTCTCATGTATTTTTATTTAATATAAGAAGGAACATTTAAAAATATTTATACAGTCTCTTCTTTTGGCGAATTTGGCCTGTGATAGGAAGGGATATGACTGGTTTCACATAAGCAGGCACTTGCAGCCTTTCCATAAATGTGCAGATGGTTAGTTGGTAATATCAAGTAGTCTTTTGCACAGATGGAGGAATAAAAATGATTAGTGAAAATTACACGGGAAGATTCATTCAGATCATGGCAAATGTAACAGTGTAGGAGTTATGGTTTATATTTGCAAGCTGAAATAGGGCATAAAGAAATTGGCCTATCAAAAAAGCTGTAATCAATTCAGCGATCAGTACCCAGAAGTCCTATAACATATTAAACTTATGGTCATTTTAGAAGTATCCAGAAGGCTACAATTTAGCTTTCTTCCTGCTCTGGCTTTTCCTTCGACTGATCATGAACACATTTGTTAGTAATCATTAGTAATACCTAGTAATTACATATTCTCTCAGCAACAATCGTTTGGCTTAGAAACACCTTTGGGAAACTTTGCTCATTTTAAGTTTCCTAGTTCTCTCCTTAATGTATAAGCTGTATAACTTTTCACGACTATGTGAAGGTTAGCATGGCATTTATGTGAAACAAACAAACAAAAACCTTACGGATACATTTATGAAATACATTTATGAGACGTGAAGGCAAATCTGAGTTCTTTCAAATTGCATTCTAGAGAGCGAGCGTGTTGATTGACCACATGCGTTTATTTCTCATCTACTCCTGGGATTTTAATTCTAGCTTATTTAAGTATGTTGAGAGAAAAGAACATTTCTTTTATAGAGAGAGAATCACTATCTTAAAAGTTTGGAAAGATGATTCAACCACACTTCTAAAATATTGTTCAAATATAAAGGTCAGTGGGCTTTATTTAGAAAATAATGAACATATTGGTACTTTTTTTAAAGAAAAAAGAGGTTTTTTAACTCAATGTAAACGTGAATTGATTTTGTTCATTTTTAGGCTATCAATCCATATTTCATTGTAACATTTTTATATCTAAAGTTTTAGTTCAGTGTGCTTTATGGCATTATCATGTAGTGTTTCTGAGAGCTTCTAATGCAAGATCTTTCAAAGAGCAATTTAAACACCAGTTAGAAATATAATGGAAAAATAGCCCACTCACAATGACGACAAAAGCATAATATACCTAGGTGTAGACGTCTAAGAGATATTCAGTATATATGTGAAGAATACTATAACATTCTCTACAGGCATCCACAAATGAAGTTTTGTGTGTTTGGAAATGAAGTTTTGAAAATATAGACATGCATTGTCTTAGGAAGACACAGTGAAGATGTGAAATTTTTCTATTCTTTAGAATCAGTGCAATTCTACTTAAAATTCTAACGGGATTATGTGAAACTTCATTGAATGGTCCAGAAGATCATCCGCAAGAACATAAAGGCGAGAGATTATTAGAAACATCTCAAGAACAAAGTGGGACTGGGGCATCCCCTTTCAGAATTCCAAATGTATTAGGGAAATACGAAAATAAGTGTGTAACACTGATTCAAAAATAGGCACATTGACCTGTGGACTACAGAAAAGGATCAAAAAATAGACATAAATGAATATGAGAATTCAGTATATGATAAATGATGAGGATTTTTAGGCTGCTTAATTTTAAAACTACAGACGAGAAGCAGGCTCCAAGGAGTGGAATTTGCTTGCCCCTTTGTTGGGAAACATTTACATTTCTAAGGGAAACCTCTATCTGTGAAGATGCCTCCCTCTCTGTGCCAGGAAGAAGGGGGATGACCTTATCTCCAGAAACTCTTAATGCCAGAGGCAAGAACTTAAGTTGGCTGCTGTCTGGCAATCTCATGTAACTGATTTAGGGTGGTGGCTTCTGACCTTTACTTAATCCGATTTGATTCTTGTCTAAAAGTCATGGGATCACCCAATGACCAGACCCCACCTGCACTGATACCATTTTAACTTTTTTTCATGTTCTTCCCTTTGGCTTGTAAAGAGATGACTCACATACCCATGCCATATAAAATTAGCCCTAACCCTCAACTCGGGGCAGCAGCAGCAGCAGCTCTGCCTGCCCATGGGTCCTGTCCCCATGCTATTCCACACTATTCTCTAAATAAAAGAGCACTACTGCCAGATCTTGAGAGTCCAAGAAATCTTTCTTTCAACTCCTTGGCTCACCGACCCCGCATCAATAGAGTTTGAGAGGAGGGCATCAAACATAATTAAGTGAATCATAAAGGAAAAAATCACGTTTTTTTAAAAATTCATGCAAGGTGACTCTGACACCTAGTTGATTAACAGGAATATTCACTTTTCAGAGAGTTGGTTCTCAATTTGGAAGACTCAGCTCATATCCATGTCTTTTCTCTGTCATCTTCTGGAAAATAATTGGGAGAATAAAAGTGACCTGGACAAAGAAAAATAACCGACTGCAGGAAAATAGTGAAAGTGTCAAATAGAAAAGAATCTAGTTTTGGATTAAGCACTCTAGTTTAGTACAATTAATACACACTGAAGGATTATTTTTTCAAGTACATTAACATGAACATTTCATCACTCAATACTCCAGGTGGAATTAATGTGGAATTGGAGCTAGAATCAAAGTCAACGAACGCAAGTAGGAAAGACTATGGCATTGAAAATAAATGAAATAATAAAGAAATGAGTCTTTGGGAATTGTAGAAAGATAGGAAAGAGGGGATTGTAGAAAGCAAGCTGTCATTTTCAATTCAGACTACAGGAGAATATTCTGTCAGGTTACATAAAGATGGTTTTTCAGATAGGTATATCATCCAGGTGTGAGAAGTATATCCTGCTGTGTTATTAGGAATGGCTTCCTAGTAGGGAATACCTCCTACTGTCAGAGGTAATGATCAATCTGCCTTACTGTAAGAGTATAATTTTAATTTAGTACCTGGGCCAGATTCCAGTCAGGCAGGTAAGGCCCTATTGCAATGTTAGCTTGTATGTTGTGTGTACGAATATCTCCATCATACATAGCTGCTGAAACAGAAGAAGACATAATTTCTAAGACTTATTTCATTACCAAGTCTCAGGTTCATGATTTTGTTCATAGTTTTCCACTGATTATTTAGTGCTCTGGCCTTCACACAGCCATCCCTATGAGAGATTCAGCATCTCAGAGATGAGGCATAGCTCAAGTTTTAATCAATTCCAGAATGAAAACGAAAAGATCTCTTAACATAGCCTGAGAAAAAGATAACTGTGTTAGTCTGTTCAGGCTATTACAAGAAAAATACCATAAACTGAGTGGTTTATAAACAATAGAAATTTATTTCTCATAGTTCTAGAGGCTGGGACATCCAAGATCAAGGTACTGGCAGACTTGGTGTCTGCTAAGAATTGGCTTCCTCCGAGATGGCACCTTCTTGCTGTGTTATCAGATGATGGAAGGGGTAAGCAAGCTCTCTGGAACCTCTTTGATAAAAGCACTCATCTCTTAAGGAGGATTATGACCTAATCACCTCCCCAAAACACTACCTTCTAATACCATCACCTTGGGGATTACGATTTCAACATATGAATTTAAGGGGGACAAAAGCATTTAAACTATAGTAGTAACTCAGATGTCTATGAAACAGAGTCCTGGCTACCCTCTTGAGAAGATAAGATAAAATACCATTCCTTTGTCTTTCTTTCCTGATAGGTCTGTAGCTTGGAGAACAATAAAAGGTTGAATTAACATTTCAGCCAGGATAGTTCTGTCTGTTCAAGAGCTCTTCCATAGGTTGAATTGGTACTTACCTTACAATAACTTCTAATGCTTGTTCTTAATTCTATTTCTTGAAGCCACAGCATAACAATAAATAATAGAATAATATTAGTAAATTTTATAGTTACTTATATTTGCTAATTTCATTTTTGAGACCATATATTTTAGCCATTTCTTCTGAGCACTCTTTAAGTATACTTTAATCTATATACTTATCCTTTGAAGTAGATGCCATTATTCCCATTTAGAACTGAGGAAATTGTAAACTAGAAAATTTAAACAACTTTCACCCAACTAGCAAATGACTAACCTAAGTAAACAGTCTAACTCAGTTCAAAGCTCACCTTGTTAAGAATTACACAGTACTACCTTGTGCAGGTCTATTTTGCTGTCTGAGGAAGACTCTGGAGGAAAGTCAAAGATCAACAGGTCACAGAGATCATGAATGGACAGAGTATTGTTGTGTTCTTTAGCTATGGACTGGTCGAATGATTTTGCATCCTTCTCCAAAAATTCCCAACTGAATTGAAGTTCATAGTAGTAGGTTACACAACCCATTTTCCTCTCAAATTCTGAACATTACCCTCTATCATTCCAGTCACTTATTCAAATACTTCTAATTCCACCATTTTTTGGCCCCCAAGAAGAATTCAGTTTACTCTAACCCTATATTGTTTTAGCCATTCAGAACCCATCTAGCGTGCTCCCTCCTTTCACTCTCTTCACAATTCAGTTTAGATCCTATAGTTCATCCCTTGCAAACAGTTTTTAATTCTTTGCCCCTCTGGCCCTTTGTCAGAGTCATCTGATCAATCTCTTTCTCTGGGTAAACCCAACTGAGCAACTGGCTAGTGCTAGGGAAATTCATTAAGATCTGTGAATTTCAAATAGACTTTTAGAACAGACAACTCTACTACACTTTCTTATTCTCTGAGATGACTATCTCACATTTTTCACCTTTATTAATGTATCCACCTCTCATCTCCCACTCTCTGATGGTTATTTGCACCATAATTCCTAGAGAAAGTGGAGGCAGTCAGCTGAGATCCATCTATACCTCTGCTCACCAAAACCAATAATTTTGCTTCACTTTTGTATGCATTATGCTCTTTTTTTCTCATATAAACAGTAGTGTTCTTGTCCTGTGTAAGCCCAATCCCTCTACTTGTGCTATAGATCTTGCTGCTGATATAATCTTACATTGACCCTATTTCGCTTATAGTAGTTCAAGCTACTGAAAAAACGTATACCAAAATACATAAGACCACCACGCAGTAAAAGTTTATAAGTCCCTCACACAACAGTTCAAGACTAGAGATCCTGATATGCAAATGGCTTTCCTGCGTTTAATGGTTGAGAGAATAAGTTTCCTTCTATCTTGTGGATTAAGATGCCCTGGCGCCTAGTCATCAGAATGGAAAGGAGAACATGGAGCCTCACAAGAAGATCTATTCCTTAAAAGTGACACAAATCACTACCTCTCACATTTCATGGGTGAGAACTAATTATGTAGCCATATGAGGAGGTGAAGTAGGAAATACAGTCTCCAATAGCAGGCAACTACTTCTAAGCAAAAATTCTATGTTTTGGAAGCAAGAGCAAAAAATATGGTATATGAGTAAGCATCTTTCCCATAGAGATCCACCAAAAGAGATTAGATGAGTAGATAGTTTGGTAAAAAAAAAAAAAAAAGAAATTAGGAAAACAATGCTTGTTTTTTTCTTTAAAGCATAGAGAAAAATACTGTTTCAAAAGAAACATGTACCAGTTAAAAGACAGAGTTTGTCAGAGTGGATCAAAAAACAAGATCCTCATTGAATCATTATATTGTACCCCTGAAAGTAGTATAATGTTATATGTCAATTATATCTCAATAAAAAATTTTTTTAGAAAAACCTCCCAACTGTGCGTTGTCCACAAGAAACCCACTTTAGATACAAAGGTACATATAGGTTAAAAGCAAATGAATAGAGAAAAATATACCATGCTAACACTAGTCAAAAGAAAACAAGAGTAGCTATATTAGTTTCAGACAGAGTAGACTTTAAAACAAGGAAAGTTAACAGGAATGAGAAGGGCATTACATAATCATAAAGGGGTCAGTTCTCCAAGAAGATGTAAAAATCTTTAATGTGTATATGCTAAAAATAGAGTGTGAAACTGCACGAGGCAAAAACTAATAGAAATTCAAGGAGAAAATAGATGAATCTGTTATCATAGTTGGAGACTTCAACACTCTTCTATCAGAAGTGGACAGAGCCATTTTCACAAGGATTACCAAACTCCATGATGCACATTTTAAATATCTTGCAATTATGTATGTCAATTATACCTCAATAAAGCTTAAATTTTTTTAAAAAAGGACAGATCCAGCAGGAAGAAAATCAGTAAAGGCATAGTAGAACTCAACAGCACCATCAATCAACTGTATATAATTGATATCTATAGACTTCTTCATTCAACAGCAGTAGAACACATGTTCTTCTCAAGCTCAAATGGAACACTCACCAAGATAGACCACATTTTGGGCCATAAAACACATGTAAACAAATTTAAAAGCATAGAAATCATACAATGTCTGCTCTCAGACCAAAATGGAATTAAACTATAAATAAATAACACAAAGATAATGGGAAAATCCTTAAATACATGTAGATTAAACAACACACTTTTAAATAACATGTGGATTGAAGAAGGCTCAAGATAAATTTAAAAATATTCTGAACCAAATGAACATGAAAATATAACTTATCAAAATTTGTGGAATGCAGCAAAAGCAGTGCTTGGGGAAATTTATAGCTTTGAATGCATAAATTAGAAAAGAAGAAAGATCCAAAGTCAATAATCTAAGTTTCCACCATAGGAAACTAGAAAAAGAAAATCAAATTAAACCTAAAGTAAGCAAAAGAAAATGAAATAATAAGAATTAGGGAAGAAATCAATGAAATTGAAAACAAGAAATCAATAGAGAATATTGGTGAAACCAAAAGTTGTTTCCTTGAAAAGATCAATAAAATTGATGAACCTTTATCCAGGCGAAGAAAAAAAGAGGACACAAATTACTGATTTCAGAAATGTAAACAGGGCTATCACTACAGATCCCATGGACTTTTTACAGGGATAATAAAATGCTATGAAAAACTCTATGCCCCAAAATTTGATAACCTTGATGAAATGAACTAATTCCTTGACAGACCCTATCTGCCAAAACTCACACAAGAAGAAATAAACAATCAGAATAGGCCTATATCTATTAAAGAAATTGATTCAACAATTATTAACTTTCCAAAACAGGAAACACCAGGCACAGACAGATTCACTGGTGAATTCTACTAAACATTTAAAGGAGAAATTATACAAATTCTTTACAATCTCTTTCAGAGGATAGAGGCAAAGGGAATACATCTGAACTTATTCTACTAGGCCAGCATCACCCTAATGACAGCACCAGACAAAGATATTACAAGAAAAGAAAATTATAGACCAATATCTCTCATGAACATACATGCAAAATCCTGATCAAAATATTAGCAAATTGAATGCAACAATGCATAAAAAGAGTTGTACACCACAATCAACTAGAATTTGCTACAAGTTTGCAAAGCTGGTTCAATACTCAAAAATCAGCTAATATATTCCATCATATCAACAAAGAAAAATCACATAATTATATTAATAGATGTAGAAAAAGTGTTAGATAAAATCCAACACCTATTCATAATAAAAACTCTCAGTGAACAAGAAATAGAGAACTTCCTTGACTTAACAAAGAGTATCTACAATAACCCTACAGCTAAATCATATGTAAGGTGAGAAACTAGAAGCTTTCCCACTAAGATTAGGAAGAAGGCAACGGTATTCTCTCTCACCACTCCTTTTCAACATTGAAGTGGAAGTTCTCACTAATGCAATAAGGCAAGAAAAGGAAATTAAATGTATACAGATTTGGAAGAAAGAAACAAAACTTTCTTTGTTCACAGGTAACATGATCATCTATGTAGAAAATTTGAAAGAATCAACAATAAAACCCCTCCTGGTACTAATAAGTGATTATAGCAAGGTTGCAGAATACAAGGTTAAAATGCAAAATTAAATTGCTTTTCTATACACCAGAAAAAAAATGAACAAGTGGAATTTGAAATTACAATCAGAATACCATTTATATTAGTACCCAAATAAACACTTAGGTATAAATATAACAAAATGTGTGCAAGATCTGTATGAGGACAATAATAAAGCTTTCATTAACATCAAAGAAGAACTAAACAAATGGAGACATATTCCACTTGTCAAGATGTCAGTTCTTCCCAACTTGATCTATAGCTACAATGTAATCCCAATCAAAATCCCAGGAGGTTATTTTGTGGATATCAACAAAGTGATTCCAAAGATCCAGAATAGCCAACACAATATTCAAGGAGAAAAACAAATTTGGAAAACTGACACTACCCAACTCTAAGCATATGGAAAGACACTCCACAAAATGTTTCATCAGTGAAATGCAAATTAAAACAACAATGAGATACCACTACACAGCTGGTCAAACGGCCAAATCCAGAACACTGACAAACCAAAAGCTGGCGAGGACGTGGAGCAACAAGAATTTGGTTCATTGCTGGTGGGAATGCAAACTGATACAACCACTTTGCAAGACAGTTTTACAAAACTAAACATATTCTTACTATACAATTCAGTAATAGTGGTCCTTTTTAATTTTCCAAAAGAACTGAAAGCTTATGTCTACACAAAAACCTGCACACAAATGTTTACAGTGGCTTTATTCATAATTGGCAAAACTTGAAAGCAACCAAAGTTTCCTTTAATAGGTGAATAAATAAACAAACTGTGGTACATTGGTACATCCTGACAATGGAGTATTTTTAGGGCTAAAGAGAAATGAACTGGGCCAGCCATGGCTGCCTTGTGGTTAAGCTCAGCATGGTCCACATTGATAGCCTGGGTTTGGTTCCTGGGTATGGACCTACACCGTTTGTCTGTCAATGGCTATGCTAGGGTGGTGGCTCACATACAAAAAACAAGGGAGATTGGCAGCAGATGTTGGCTCAGGGTGAATCTTCCTCAGCAAAAAAACAAAAGAAAGAAAGAAAAGAAATAAACTGTCAAGTCATGAAAAGACATAGAGGAATCTTAAATTCATGTTGTTCCATGAAAGAGGCCAATCTCAAAAAAGGCTGCTACCTGCTGTATGATTCCAACTATATGACATTCTGCAAAAGGTCAGATTATGGAGGCAGTAAATATATTGGTGGTTGCCAGGAGTGGAGGTGGGGGACTGGGAGGTGGGGGTAGGAATGAATAGGTGGAGCACAGAGGATTTTTTAGGCCAGTGCGATGGATATAAGTCATTATACATTTGTCCATACCCATCAGATGTACAACACCAAGAGTGACATCTAATGTAAATTATGGACTTTGAATCATTATGATGTGTCAATGTAGGCTCATCAGTTGTAATAAATATACCACTCTGGTGTAGGATGTTTATAATGGGAGAGCCTAAGCATGTGTGGGGGTGAGTTTTATGGGAAATCTCTGTAACTTCCTCTCAATTTTTCTGTTTTGCTCAGTTTTGCCTAAAACTGCTCTGAAAAATTGTCTTAAAAAAAGAAGGAGGATGTGGTCAATTTTTTTGAATGTTGTTGAGAAATTGGATAAAATGAGAGGTGGATAGGGATTATTGAAACTTGAAAGCTCTTAATTTTAACAAAAGTAGTTCTAATGGGCATTTGGGAAATAATTTCAAGTGATGTGGGCTGAAGGGGAAAGAAAAAAGTTAAGGAATTGCTGATTGTCTGTAAACAACACTTTTGAACAGCGTTACTATGGTGATGAGTACAGAAATGATGCCAGAGGTTGACGGATGGTGTGGTTAATTTTCAGTAAGTGTACAGAATATGTAAGTATGTGAGTAAATGAATAAAGGAAGGTATAAACATAATGCAAATATTTCTGAAATTCTTTGAAATTGCTATTTGCATACAAATGTCAGCTAAAACAGCATGTTTATTCATAATGTTGCATCCCTGCATCACTGAAAGATAGAGTTAAGGCTTTTTTGGCTGTTGTTACTTTTTCATAAATAATGAGGTTTTCTTGATTGGAATGCTGTCAGCATTCAGAAACCTGTCTTGGCAGCATGCCATTTCTTTTTTCTCACTTATGTTACCTCTGCCATTCAAATAAACAGATCCTGCACAGATAAGCTTCAGCAACAAGAGTTCTTATTACTTGACTTTTTAAAATCTAAAAAAATGGCTAACATTATATTTCAGTACAACCTAAATGCATGAAATTTAGTTCAGGGGAATCACCACCATCTTTAAGTCTCCCCAAGCAAGAAGAAAAACATAATCTAAAAAGAGCTGTACATGTTGGGGCTGGCCCCGTGGCGGAGTGGTTAAGTTCATGCACTCCGCTGCAGGCGGCACAGTGTTTCGTTGGTTCAAATCCTGGGTGCGGACATGGCACTGCTCATCAAACCACGCTGAGGCAGCGTCCCACATGCCACAACTAGAAGGACCCACAACGAAGAATATACAACTATGTACTGGGGGGCTTTGGGGAGAAAAAGGAAAAAAATAAAAAATCTTTAGAAAAAAAAAGAGCTGTACATGCTTTTACATCTTTTTTAAGGAAAAGGAGATGCCTATTTTAAATGAACAATACTTAAGAATTTCCTGCTAAAAATGCAATCTACATAGAAGAGTAGATTATATAGAAATGTAACTTTTTTTACTACTAATTTCTCCCAAATAGCATTTTCTCCAAATCTTTTCAGGGCTCAGGCAAAGTACATTTCTAAATATCTCAAGATGAAATGTCAACTTCTGCCTATTCTCAAATTATTACCTGTTGTCTGATGCCATAGATTCCGAGTAAGAAGCATGGAGGTGGGAGTGTAACGAGAGTATCCACCAGGGGTTGTTGTCACCAGGGCCTCCACACAAAGCGGCCTTCTGAGCCCTGTACAGAGAAGACTGTCCCTGCTAGTGAGAGGCTGAAATCTAGTTTACACTTGGCTCTTTAAAGGGCTGTGTCACCTGAAGCAAGAGACATCTTTTCTAATTTATTCACACATTCTATTTATAACTTATACCAGGATGCTGTGTAGACTGGTGGTGGCTCTGATACCCACTCTTCAGAAAAAAGTCCAGACGACACAAATATGTAGCACCTGTGTGCAGATTTGTCTGTTTGTTTCCACAGCCTGCTTCTCTTTTTTTTGCTTCTTACTACCCAATCCAAGAATCAACACATTTATTGGCATTCTACCATACGCATTTTCCTAAGAAACTTATATATATTTTCTTTGTAAATTTTCTAAAACAACTCTTCAACGTATGTACAGTTACTTTCATTTTAAAGACGAGGAAATTGAGATTCAGAGAGTTTAGTTAACTTGCCAAACACCTAATAAATAGCAGAAACAGCTTCTAAGTCCATGACTCTGAAGCCTAAGCTCGTTTTCTTCCCAATATGCATTTTAATATTTATGTGATCAGTTTTCTTACCATAAAATGCTTTTCAGTAGTGAAATACTTACAATATATAAACCATGCAACTGAAGCTTCACAATAACAGTGTAGACTAGAAAGGGCAGATAGATAATAATACCTTAATCCCACAGAGGAGAACGCTGAAGCCCAGAAGGACTAAATGACTTGCCTTTGGTCACAGCCTCTAATTTGTAAAGGGAGAGTAAGAGCACATCTTCAGATTCCTTTTTTCTTGCTCTGTCCCTCTTGACGACACATACTCTGTTGAATATTTTAATTTTATATCAGAATCAAAACAGCTTTGATATTTCCACTTCTAGCCACGATGTGGTACCTGGAACCAGATTTAACCTCCTGCTTGAAACAATCAAAAAATTGGAGCATGATTTTTAAGACACCAGGCTACAAAGAACTGTGAACTCCAAGAAATGGGAAACATATAATATGAGCCTTCAATTTCCCTAGCTTACTGTTCTGAGAGAAATTCCACACTGCCGCCCAAGAAGAGGGAACCCAGGCAGCATCTGGCAGTCTCCCTGAATTGAGGAGATGGAATAGGGCATCTGGAGGGCCAAGAGTTTGTAGGGCACACTGAGATCTTCAGAGGGTTCCCTCGAGTCTCCAACTGAGTATTGATTAACGCGTGCATATGAGGAAGCTACGCCAGGCCGGGAAAGAACCAATAGAAAAAGATTAGAAGAGGCAATCCCTAAAGCTTACACGCCATCCAAAATAGTTCCTTTTACCACCAGCCAGAAAGGAAAACTTTACAATGCATAGGGCCTTGCATAGATTCTGAGAAAGGCTTTGCTTCAGTAGGAGTGTGAGGGATGGAAGAGTAATTAACCCTAGTCTAAATTCAGCCTGGTTGCATCTAAGATAGCTTAATATCAGGAAGTGAAAGGATAAAACTGTTTACAATTAATTTACTCCCTATCTAGAATAAGGCACATTAGTAGTTAGAAAAATGCTGATATATCCAGCACACAACAAGGTAAAAAATTCTATAATCCATATTGAGTTAATTTTTATATGTGGTTAGATATGGGTGGAAGCCCAATTTTTGCATATGGATATCAAAATGGTCCAGCAGCATTTGTTGAAAAGACTATCCTTTCTCCACTGAATTATTTTTTATCTCTTTTAGAAAATAAGTTGTACATGTATGCGTGAGTCTATTTTGAAACTCTCTATTCTGTTTCATTTCAATATTTGTCTATTTTTAAGCCAATGCCACACTATTTTGATTATTGTAACTTTAAAATAAACCTGGAAATTGACGAGTGTTTATCTTCTAAATTATTCCTCTTTTTCAAAGTTATTTTGGCATTCTAGGTCCTTTGCATGGCCACATGAGTTTAAGAAGCAGTTTGTCATTTTCTACACGCTCACACACACACACAAGTCTACTGGGTTTTGATAAGGATTGTGTTTAGCCTATATATCAATTTTAGCAGAATTGACATTTTAAAGATATTGTCTTCCCACCATGAGCATGGTGAATCTCTCAGTTTATCTAGTTGTTCTTTAATTTCTCTTAGGCATATTTCTCAGTTTTCATTTACATGTCTTACAGCTCTTTGATCTGACTTATCCCTAACTATTGCATATTTTTAATGCTATTATATGTCATATTTGTTATTTCAATTTCCAATTGTTGACTACTAGTATACCAAATAAACTATTTTTTAAAATATTGATCTTATATCATGAAAACTTGCTAAACTCAGTAGTTTTAGAAGCTTTTTGTTGATTCCATCAGATTTCTACAAGGCAGATCATTTTATCTGTGAGTAAGTATAATTTCACTTCTTCCTGTCCACTTTGGATACTTTTTGTTCCTCTTTCTTACATGTTTGTACTGGGCAAAACACCCAGTAATATGTTGGATAGAAGTCCTGAAAACGACATCCTTGTCTTGTTGCTGATCTTGGGGTTAATCATTCAATCTTTCACCATTAAATATTACATTAGCTGTAGGTTTTTCATGGATATCCTTTTCTGCTTTAAGTAGAAAGAGTGACTTCTCTTACCTAAAGTGGAATCCTCACTCACACAGATATTATTTAAAAGACAAATTACATTTTGGATAAAATTAAAAGTGCTTCCCATCACACCAATGTGCAGCAAACCCATTTTTCTCTCCAACTCTATTACGTAAGATCCTTATATTAGTCAGCTAGCACTGCACAACAAGACCATGAGACTGGGTAGTTTAGACAACAGAAATTTATTTCTCACAGTTCTGGAGGCTAGAAGTCCAAGACCAAGGTGTTGGCAAGATTAGTTTCTCTTGGGGCCTCTTCTTTGGCTTGAAGATGGCCATCTTCTTGTTGCGTTTTCACAGGACCTTTACTCTGTAAGAACACACCCCTGCTGTCTCTTCCTTGTCTTATAAGGACATCAGTAATATTGGATTCGAGCCCCACTCTTAGGATCTCATTCAACCTTAATTACCTCTTTAAAAGCCCTGCTTGCAAATACAATCACTTTGGGGTTCAGGGCGTCAATGCAATTTAGTCCAAAATAATTACATTGTTAAGTTCTAGTTGTGTGTCTTAGTGGAGTTGCTTTTCACTGAAACCTACCTGACTGACTCTCATATATAACAACAATTTTAAACATATTTATATAAAATAACTTTACAGCACTATAAGTATGTATATTGCTGTATCATCCATCTTTATTGTAGCAAATATCTTGAAGGAAATAACTCCAAGTTTTGTACCATAAAGTAATAAGGTATCCATGGCATAGGCATTACAATTAAACAGACCAGAATTTTATTTCTAGTTTCACCTTCAAAAGGCACAAGGTCTGACATCAGAAAGAATGGGGAAGGAATTTTGGCTCTACTACTTAGCAGCTCTAGGTATTTTTCAGGTTGCTTTAACTCATTCACCCTTATAATCTGCAAATGTAAACCATCCAGAAAGCTTGGGAAAATTTAGCGAATGTAAATGTAGCCACTTTATGAAGTGTGCCTAGAACACAGCTCATGTCAGACACGTATTTGTTGTCTTTAGTCTAATTTCTTCTCGTCTTCCTTTCCAGCATTATGAGGAAAGTCCTGTCTGTGCATCCTGGATTGTCTGTTGTCAGGTCTGCATCAGCACTATCCATTCCGACTAAGGCTAGGAATTGCTTTTCTCAGAATTCTCTTCGCTGTACGGTTTCAAGTTAGAGTTTGCCGGGGAGAACTCATTTGAGACTGAGGAGTAGATACGGGTCAGACGTGGTGGCTTTCTTCGGTGGGGTGGTTTGAAGAGGCAAGGCAGCTTTACAGCTCCTTCCTTGAGCTTTCACTTTGTGGTCCCACTTCTGAGACTCGAGTGCCCATCTGTGCTAGTGCTTGAGGCTGAAGAGGTTAGTGACTGTCCTATTTCCTAGCTATAGTCTTCCTGACCTTCACCCTCCAGCTTCAGTTTTTTTCCACCATCGCTATGCCTTAGTTATTACATTAGCCCCCTTTTACCTGTAATAGATGGAGAAAATATGCTTTCCTGAAGGAACTCAAATTGATAAACTAGTAGAGGGTTATAGGGGATATTAAATAAGTTAATATCCATCTTAAAAGACACTTAGCACAGTGCCTGACACATAGTGCATGTTTCATAAATGTTAATTTCTTTCCTCTGTCTATACTATATTTCACGGGTATAGAAGTATATATTAAGTATATATTACATAAGTATATATTAAGTTCTATAATTATTATTTAATGTAGTTTCTGTTATTATTCCCATTTTATAGACTGGAAACCTACATTTCAGTAAATAACTTACCCAATAGAGCACAGAGAAAAACATTTTAGAGCTAGGCCTTAAACCCACATATGGTTGATTCTAAGCCCCATGTACTGTTCATAAATCCATTTGTCTACACGGATAAAACTTAATGAAAGACTCATGCTTCACGGAATATTTCCACTTCAGATATCACTTACACATTGGCTTCTGATTACTCTTAAGGAATAAAAAAGCAAAAAATACAATCATGAGCTAGATAAGCCCCACATAAAAAGGAAATTTTAATGCGTGGAAGAAAAGGCAATTTTGATTCTTATGTTTACAGCAATTAGTTTCTAAATGCCTAATGTGACAAACTTTGTCAGACTATAGATAATTTGAGTATTTGTTCTGGCTTTGAAATTTTACATATGCATATGAGATTTTCCCACCTTTAGAGATATTTTAGTTAAGGTAATAAGAGCTGCTTTAATCGTTTCATTCCAAAATATCAGGCTAAATACAATTGAAGTTTATTTTTCCATCACATAAGTCTAAACAGGTGGATCTGACAGACAGATAGTCCTGAAGATTGGCCCTGAACTAGCATCTGTTGCCAGTCTTCCTCTTTTTGCTTGAGGAAGATTGTTCCTGAGCTAAGATCTGTGGCAATCTTCCTCTACTTTGTATGTGGCACACCACCACAGCATGGCCTGATGGAGGATCTGAACCTGTGAACCCCAGGCCACCGAAGTGGAGCACACAAACTTAACCACTATGCCACCAGCTGACCCCAAAAGGTAGTATGGTTTTACTGGAATCAAAAATGTTCCAAATCTAGAAACTTAGGAGGCAAAGATAGCTTGAAAAAAAATAAGTGTGCACAGGAACTTAGACTAGTTCCTGCATCATAAGTAAGAATGAAGGTAAAGAAAGAGTAAAATTTATTGAAAGTTCATAGGAATGTTACTAGAAACAGTGCTTCTTGTTACATTGATTAAAATAATAATTAGAATGATGATATTAAAAAATAATGACAGGAAGCATGCCATTTTCTAGTACCTTTATGAATTTTTTTCCACTTAATTCTCTCAGTGAGTCATGAGATAGGTTCTAATGACCTCAATGTTCAGTTGAAGAAAGTGAGACTTACATAAGTTATTTGTTCAATGTAATACAGCAAAATAGTGGACACAGATTTGAACTCAAATATTCGGACTCCAGCGTCATGCTCTACACCATAGATAATTCCTTTTATAGTTTAGCATTCTAAAATAATTCAAATATTTTTGCCTCATCTATCAAATATAGCAGTTAATGAAATCAGAATAGTTATTTTCTATTGGCATCATATATTGAAAACAAGAAGCCTTATGTGTTGTTAGTACAATAGCTTAAAAAAGCACAACACAGAACTAGGTGCTTTCTCTGCTTCATCTTATTCCCATGTGTATGTAATTTCAAAACATAAACTTTAAAAAGTATGAGGTAGCTACATGAAAGCATATTAGTTTCTTTCGCAGGAAACCAGAGCTTCCAATGGATCTTTTAACAAAATACTGAGGCTGAGAATGTGAAATAGAGGAAGTGATGCACGTCTGATGGAAAATTATTCTCTGTTGTTATCTGGTGACTCAAAAGTTGTCGGCTGGGGCTGACCCAGTGGCATAGTGGTTAGGTTTGCATGTTCTGCTTCGGTGGCCCAGGGTTCGTGCGTTTTGAACCCGGGCACGACCTACACCCTGCTTGTCAAGCCATGCTTTGGGGCGTCACACATACAAAAAATCGAGGAAGATTGGCAACAGATGTTAGCTCAGGGCCAATCTCCTCAACTCCAAAAGAAGGGTGTTGGCTAAGGAATCCTGCTACCTGTTCCTTTGCCACAGCTCTCAATCAAACTGCTACTGCTCCTTTGGCTCAGCTCCCCCAAGCCAGGCTTCTGCTTTACGAATATTTTCAGACGTTGTTTTCACTTTTCAGTAAACTTCAGAAGAGCGTATTTGCACGATGTGCTCCAACACCTTTACTGGAGTATGACGTTAGGCCTCTTTCTCAGAGTCTGAAAGATGTGAAACCACTTTGCAAAAAGAATTGCATTTGCTTAGAATTGACTCCCATGCCTGAACATACAGAATTGGATAATGTCAATCTCAATTTGACAAAATTCTATTACTAAATCAACTTAGTTCATTATGCTCCTTTTATTTTTTCCTTCAAATCAACATTGTTTTTCTGCTTAAGATATTGAGTAAATAAAAACTTACAAACTCAAGTCAACCCACAGATTATTTAAGCCCATTCTTTGAAAATAATTATATATTTTGGGATATCAAGGTGCCTAAATTGGTATCAGTCTCTGGCTTTACATATGAATTTTCTGAGTGCAGAAGGTGCCTATAAATGAAAGTGTACTATTTAAATCACTGAGGTAGAGGTTATTTGTCTTTAGAGTAAACAAGAACATACTGGTAGGGTGACTTTCTTTTTCTTCTTTCACCATAAGACTCTTGTGAAGATAAACTTCAGGGGTAAATTTACTTGAGAGAATCTCTTATCTTTTTTCTTCAAGATGGATGCCCATTTAAAATTATCAATTTGGAAATTTTGAAGCAGTGGTATTGACACTCTCCCTAGGGACTGGTGACATTGCAAAGAGTAGAGAATGACATAAAGACTAAGCTTTTCCCAGCTAAGGCATTTGATTGTTAACACAAATATAAATTAAGCTAATTACATAAAATAAAATGATATCTTTCTAATTGCCTCAAACAAGAAAGAAATCATATTGATTAATTACAATATAGGAGGCATACCAGATACTTTGAAATGGGAGTCTAAAATATGTTCTAATGGTGTGCATATCAGCACTGCAAAATTCCATTTTCTGTGAAATGTAACACAAATTACAAGTTATAATCTTATAACCAGGCGATAGTGCCATTGACTAAATTTTTCAAATAAATTTATTTAAAAATTTAATATTTAAAAAAATCTTCCTTTACAGCTCCTGTACAGAAGTAATTATAATGGTACAAAGTATATGTATTGATTTGGAATGCTGATGTAAAACGATTGGAATTATTTAAATTCTATATTTAAATTACTGCAAAAGATGACTCAAATCTCTATATTGAAATTTGGAAATAGCTTGAGTACTGGATATTACAGAATTAGTAATAATTGTCTTAGCTGGGATAATAACTTATAGTTACGTTAGAGAATGTCCTTAATCTTAGTAGACACATGGTTAAGTATTTAAAGGTTGAGTGCTGTGATATCTGAAACTTACTTTGAAAGTGCTTAGTAAAATTTAGATAGATGGTGGGTAGAAAAATAGATTAATGAGGTAAATGCAGTAAATATGCAAAGTATTGAGAATTATTGAATCTAGGTTGTGAGTATAACATTCCTTTAACTTTTTTGTATATTGAAAATATTAGTAACAAAAATTTTGAAAAAAAATAAAACAAGAAAAAACTACATTACACATTATCATATACGCAAAGTAAATTTTTAGAGTTTGAGGATAAATATTTTCTTAAATACTTTGCAAAAATAGCATAGTAAGATAGCTAAGGACTACTTCATCTACTCATCAGCAGCAGGATCCTTACTTACCATACTTATTATTTTAATGTTATACACTGTCTTGCATCTCCACTTGTTACAGTTGCAAGTGTCATGTTTACTGTAAATAATTTTAAATCCTCAGTGATATCAATAGATGTGTGTATAAATGAACTTTAATTATACTTTTGCTGTAATTGTTCAAATGAATAATTCATATTACACATTTACTTAGCTCTTGAAAGAACTTAAGTACTTACTAGGAGTACACATTCCAGAGGTGGCTACCCACAAGTTCTTTAGGATATTACCATATAAACAGAAATAAGCTTAAGAGATAATAGAATTTTTCTTTGTTGAACTGAGTGGTATTCAAGATATGTAGTTGATTGGAAATATGGACCAAGCTCTGCTAGCTTTGTATGAACCATGAATAGAGAATATGGATTTAAATAGCCCAGCAGTCTGCAACCCACCAGGTAGTGTCTTGAATCTAAAACATTAGTTTTTCAGTTTTCGAAGTACTTGAAATCACAAAAACAGGTAACCACTTGCATTCACTCTGTTTTCAATGGGCTCTGCATCACACAATTGTGAACACCTTACATGTAGGAATATCATCTTGTCTCTCACTTAGTCAGTAGTAAATTTTTTTAGATCATGGAATTCGATTGCCCAGTGAAATATAAAGAAAGTAATATACCGTGGGTGTAAGTATTATAACTGCCTTTCTCTTCACTTTGTCCCTTGAAGTATAAATGTTAATGAGATAAAGACTTGAAGTAGAAAGTAGCAGGATGGGTTTTGTTTTTCACATGAAAGAAAGCTGAGCTGGATTGAGCACACTGGCTTCTTGAGTTGAAGAGTGGATGTCTTGTTTTAAAGATGCTCTGGCTTTATAACACCTTGAGGAGCCTCGTGACCGCACAAATTTATTTTACATCTCCTGCTGATGATTTTAATGATGTCAATGTGCCACTTATTGTATACTTTTATATTCTTTATTTTAAATATGGTAGAGGAAAAGGGAAGGTAATTTGTCTTTTGTTGTTTTCATGGTCTGTATAATTTCTGGAGTAAAAAAATATAGAGTACTCCTGCTCTAAAAAAACAAATTGGAAACAGAAATTTAGTAAATGAAATTTTATTAACTCATGAGGACAATATTCTATTCTTAAATTATACACACACACACACACACACAAACTTAGTCCTTTGATTCCTCAGTTAGTTAAAGTACAATTCTATTATAAGTTATTATCACAGAGTCAAATCACACCCTACAACAAGCCTTTGCTCTTTCCATTACCTCCCCTATATCAACTAGTTTTGTCACCTGTACAAACTATTCCCATTCTTTTTCAGGAAACGCTTCCTGATCTGTTAGTTCCACATTTTATAAACCCCCTTTTCAGATTCCATTTTGCACATTTTCAGATTCAAATTCATATTTATTAAATATTTATTGTATACCAAGTTCAATTTTTTTTCTGAAATATTTTTTTCAATAAGAATGTGTTACTTGAGCTCAATTTCCAGCTCAATCCATATGACCTCAAAATGTTACTACTCTTCATCTTTAAAATGAAAATAGTAATAACATTTACATGTAGGTTTGTTGTGAAGATTAATTAAGGTAACACGTACCTAGGATATAACTACACGGTGAACATTTAAGAACTTTTAGCTACTATGATGAAGATTAATGTCTACCATTGCTCTAATGGAGTCTGCCTCTAACAAGTATTTGATATTTAAACAATACACTGCTCTGTATTGTTATATAGATGATACCCCTGAATTTTTATTGTTCCCCTAATAAAATTAGGACTCCCTCAAAGACTGTGATAATGTGATCAGTTTCCTTAATGTCAGCCCACCCTATCCAATGTTGTACTTCATTCAGAATTAGGCATATAGTAGGAACGTGCTGAATAATTACATCAAATTATTTGGAATAGTTATTAATTTAATGCACAAGTTCTTAATTCCTCCTAGGTGCAAAGAATTATGGTAGACACAAGCCTTCTCTCCAGGAAATTCACAGTTTAATGAAGATAAATCACAGTGGCAAAGAGCAATCCCAATAGAAAAGATCATTGCTTATGAAATGAATACAGCCCAATAAATTCACGACATTCAAAAGGTAAAAGTTTATTTAGTATATAGTCTAGGTTTTGTGGTCATACAGTTTCTGTCGCAACTACTCGACTCTGTCATTGTAGCATGAAAGCAGCCACAGATGATACATAAAAAAATATATGTGGATATGTTTATGTTCAAATAAAACTTTATTTATGGATATGAAGTTTGAATTTAATATAATTTTTCATGACACAAAATATGATTCTTCCTTTGATATTTTTCCCCAGCCATTTAATAGTGTAAAAACTATTCCTAGCTTGCAGGCGATATAAAAATAGGTAGTGGGCCACATAGGACCCACAAGCCACAGTTCGCTGATCTCTGGTATACATAATTGCATCTTATTAGGCAGTAACTGCCTTGTCTCTCTTTACGCTATGCCAAAAATTCTACCGTGTTAAGTGCCAAAAGAAGATTGAGATAAGGGATTCAGGAAATTCAAGGAAGGCCTCAGGAACACTGAAGACTTTGTACTGGCTCCAAGTTTACTAAGAGTGGGGAGCAATTAGCTTCATTCTCTTCCCTGATGGAAGCTGCAGGCATAAATCAGGTCAGCCAACTGACAAAGTGCATGCTCTTTGCCATACCAAAAAATAAATGAAAATTCCCTGGACTGTTGCGTATGTATTCATTTGTTTTGCTCAGTCATTATCATTATCATATTTCCACAGGACTGTTTCTAGTCAATCTTTGTAATACATACTGAATTCCTTAGAGTATTGGCCTATATTTCACAAGTTAAGTGATCTTTTTGTCTCTCCTGCCTCCCAGCATTTTCATATTGGAAATTACTGAGATTTTCAGTAGACTAGTTTACAGTTCTTTGTTGCTCAAGGCATGTCCCAGGCTTTTAGTCATTGTGCCCCCAACTTGAAAATTTTTCTATCCTTAGATGTGACCCCTTCCTGCCTTGCCCTCAAGCCTTGGCCGTACACAAAAGCTGGAATGGGAATGACCCTTTTATCACACCTGGGCTGTAGCCTCCTTTCCACAAAGAGCCTGGCAGTGCCGGTGGAAACTAGTTCCTGGGGTCTGTTTATACAAAATTCTGTAAGATGTAACACTTTTTTTCAGAAATTGGAATATGCCTATAGTCACAGCAAATATCTAAAATCTTGAAATGTGTGACTCTTACTTGTTAACCTGTGATTTGTTCTCTTCAGTGTTCTGTGACTATGGCCACATTCACTTCATAAGCAATATCCTTTTTTCCATTTGGATTCTTCTCTCTCACTGGGTTTAAAGAAAGATTTATTTTCACTCCCACTATTAGTCTGGCTTCCCTGACTTCTCCATTCTTTTGTTGTCTCTTTGAGCCTGTCTCTTAGTGTTATGGATATTCTATATAGGTCACGCGCTGTATAGGTATTATCTCTGGCTGAATCCTTTTGTCTCCTTCAAATGTCAAGTAGCTAACCTGATAATTTTCTAAAATACTCAGTGCTTTTCAGCTGATATATTCCTGTATAAAATGAAAACATGTTTCTTCTGAAAATTATTTTTCCTTTTCCTCTCCAACTAGAATATTTATGCCAGAGGAATTTCAAGTTTACCAACTAGCCCTTCTTTCTACTCCAAAATAAAAAGAACATTCACCAATATATATCCAAGTACTTCTTTTTACATGAATAGCAATAATACATCTTGGCTTGGTGATCAGAAAAAGCATCAGAAGTGAAATTAGCCCTGAATTTAAATTTCGAATATTTGTTTCTGTAATTCAGTCAAGTCGTTTCCCATTGCTGAGTTTCTGTTTTCTTCTCTGTAAAGTTAGAAATCACAAGAACAATAATAGCAACCTTTAGGACAGTTGTGTTAAATGTTTTATAAAAGCCACTTATTATAACAGTAACTAATCTTGAAAGATTGCTCCTTCTCGTAGAATTACAGGGCTTGTCTCTCCCAAATTAACTTTACCTGCACAAGGAATGGATGTTTAGAAATTTTGTGGGATGAGGGGGAAAAGGGTTTGCATCACATATTACATATCAAACCAGAACAATCTTCTTTACAAATACACTTTTTTTCTGAAAGGTTCTTCTCTTGATAACTGCCAACTCATAACTCTTATCCTGCATAGCCTCTCAGGTCCCCTTTATTATTCCTCAGATTTCAATCCTAGTAATTAGTTTCTCTTTCCACCATTGAAAGTCCAGCAGTCAGTTGACCCTGTCTCCCTAGGAACATATTTTAGCAGCCATCTCTTACATTTTCAAACATTTTCCTAGTGGTCTCACTGAACCCTCTTCTTTGATGCCCCAAATGGTCCATGAGCCTTTATCAAATCATTCAGTCTAGGAAACTTCTCTCTTCTACAAGAAAATCAGCTGCTGTGATATTATATCACGTGGTGGAAGTGATGCGAGCTATAAATTGACAAAGTCTTGTAGGAGACAATTGAGTACAATATCTAAGTGTAACAATATTTTAGATGAACAAGGTCACAACTTGGCATGAATTTGGACATCATACATACCTTCCATAAATTCCAATTTGAGAAACTTAAGCTGTACTAATCATGAATGATCTGTACTTTCTTCTACAAATTAGAATTGTATTTAACAGTATCCCCATACATCCACACTCACCCACATTCACCCACAACGACAAAACCATCCCGCTGGGAAAAGGATTCTTATTTTTGACATCCTTCTCTTTCTCCTTATATCCATTTTCATTGCCTACCCCTATCCATCCCAGGCATCGAATGACCAAATGGAACTCTTCTTCTAGGCTTGATGTCACAATACCATCTCCAGCATTCACCTGGCCTAGTAGTTCCCTTGACTTTATTCTCTTTCTTTCCAAAATAGCAGCCAGGAGCTTTACAGACAACAGTGCTGATATTTTGGTTGTTGTCTAATTCCTCCTCTCTGTCACGGGCTGTGGACACTTTATCAAGTCATGCTTGCCTCTCCTCTGCTCCTTGCAGAAACTGTTCCAGGGAACCTTGTCAATGTCTGCATACTTTTTCTCTGTGGCATTGTTTCACAAGGCAAGCTGGTTAAAAGTAAATCCATTTACATTTCGTTGGGTTTGTTTGGAATGGTGAGGTCTTAACTGAAAATTTTAGGCATTTTGTGGGAGATTATTTAGGTCACACTTCCAATCTATGAGATCATGACACACAGGCAGCCTATTTTAAGAGGTAATCTGAAATGTTCCATTTAATTGGGCTAGTTGGATGTGGCACCATTTGACTGCAAGTGAGGGCAGAAATTTGGAGGCTGGTAAAGTTTAGAATCACAGACTGCTCAGCTGAAGTGAGGGCTTTGCATACATTTGATCATTGTAAGTAACTTAAAAGCATTCTCTTATAAGGAGATTGTTCAGAAATGTCCCAAAATAATATAGTTATTAACTAGAGTGCTTGTAGATTGCTCTATATGTCTTTTTTTATAACTCTATTAATTGATTTGTTCAACAAAGCTTTTGTTCTTATTTGTGAGATTTTGCTAATTCTGATGAAAACACTGTTGCTGCACTCGAAGAGGTCCTTAATCTGTGCACAGAGGGGTAAATTTAACATTTGTTTCTTTTTGCTATTCCAAAAAGAACTGGTTTATAAACTCCTCATTTAAGACATTTGTACTGGAGTGAAACTTCAAAGTCAACCAATGTCTAAAGTACACCAATGAATTGTCAAAGAAATAATACATAATAAAAATAATAGCAAGTGTAACAAGGGATTACTAATGTAAGAAACGTTACTCTAAACTCATTAGATATTTAACTCATTTAATCCTCACAATCTTATGGATTTGGTTCTGTTCCCATTTTACAGAGAAGGAAACTGAGGCAGAAGGATTAATCACTCAAGGTCACACATAAAGAAGCAAGCGGTAAGGTGATAAAATAAGGCTTTCTTTTAAATCTCCCGACTCCTAAATCAACTTCTAAAGCCACAAGGAATTCTAGAAAAATAGTCAGCAGGGCCCTTACTTGGACAAGGGAGAATCTTATTCCTGTTGCAACTTTTTAGAGTTAGGGGAAGCTTTAGAAAGAGCTTCTTATGTGTACATTTTGGGCCCTAATGGATACTCACATTTCTAACTATTTTTTCTATACTTTGATTTCATATGTAGTTTCTAAAGCCATTTTTACATGCAGCTTTTCTTTTAGTATGTCCACAGATCACTAGTTCTGTAGAGTGGTAATAGGTTCCGTGGTCACTTAAGCTTGTTTTCTTTAATAATGGAATTCTTGCACTCTGCAGTATGTTAATATGTACTGTGATTTCCCAAGAAGAAGATTATATTTTAAAGAGTTTCTGATATTTATCTCCACTCCGCCCCCCGACCCCCAATTCTTTGCGTACATGTGCCCATCGTAAAGGACTGGTGTTCTCTAGAAGTCCCTCTGGGAAAAAATGGACTGAATGATCATAATTAAGATATTTGTGAAGACTAATAAGATGTATGTGGACTGGATGAATATTAGAACTTCCAACTTCAGTAATTCATCAAATGGGAGATGAACGAAACTTTTAAATATATAGAAGGATATAAGAGAAAAAACTTACAAAATCTTCTGAGAATTCATGTTTATCACTGGGATTATTTTGGTAAAATAATTTCCCTGACTCAGTTGCTCCTCCCCTTCTGCTGACACGTGAAGAAACACACTGGAAACTCTGAGTGACTCTCCATTTCTGTCGTTTCATCTACATTCACTTTCCCCCCACTATCATTCTTTTCAGATAACTGAAATTTTAAAATATACATCTTCATATTTTCAATGATTTGGACGATTATTTGCCTTAAACTAAAATTATATCCAAGCACCGTGAATGCATTTGTTTCGCTTTTATTGCTTTTTAATGAAATGAGTGGCAAATAATTTGTGATCATCTTTAATCTACAAAAGTATTTTTTCTTGCAAATTTTACTTGCTTTTCAACTATGATTTTAGCACATAGATTTTTAAAGAAATGCCTCACAAAACGCCTCCAACTATTTTGATAATTTAATTGTTCTTGAATCATTATTTTAGATTAAATATCTTTTTCCAAAGGAATAAAAAAGCATGTGGGGGTGAAGTGGAAAATGTAAATAAAGCAACTTATCAGATAAAACAGCTATGACGTCATTTATGTGTTTTTAATTAATACTCATTACAATCTAACGCTGATTGTTGTCAATTCCAGTTTATCTAAGTCAAATGCTAGAGCACCTTTATTTTTTATTTCCTTGTCAGAATGCATGGAAAAGAAAAGACGGTGAGTAATCTATTTCTCTATTTTCCCCCTTTGGCAAAGCTTAACATTGCCTCTGCTTCCAAAAATATGATTATAAAAAAATTTAAAACTATCTTTCAAGGGAAAAATATGGAATTCTTTTAACTGAATGAAGTCTCTTAATGATGATGAAATATGTAATTTCCTCTCCTAGTTTGTTTTTAATTCCATTCCTATCAAATATTTCTAATAGTAAAACCTTGGGTGATATGAAAACTGGATTAGTTTACTATATTTCACATCCGTCTTAAATTTCAGTAGATTTTTAATATACAGACCCAGAGAGATACTGATAAACAATTTGCTTGAAGGAATGAGTGTCCCTTCTGTACCTAGTTGATTGGTCCCATATGCTATTATTCCTGAAATAAATGTTTCATTAGCTAGGCAGAATCATGAGAATATACTGCTCACCAAGATGAGACTCTCTCTTGACCCAAAATTTGTGCATATTTTAATTCTGTTGTCTCTGTTCCTCTGAGAGACTCTGCAGGCCTTTGTTTCTGAAGAATATAGAAAATGTAAAGAGAAAAAAAACAAAGTGTTCGCATGAATGATCTCTGCTAACTACTTCTAAATGCAGCCAAGTTCCTGACTCACTGAGTTAAATGGGATGAAGGGAGGGGAATGTTGATGTTGGTGTGTGGCTTCAGTCTGTCTGGGGTGTCAATCATGCCACTGAAGTGAAGGCTGTGTTTCCTCAGAAGTTTTAACTTCTTTAATATTTTGTTGAGGTTGTAGAAATGTGGTCATGAACTTTGTCATGTCAGAGAGAAAAATTCTGAAACTCATGATAGAAAGAGCGTTTCATATCTTTACGTTGTCTCTATGTCTCAAGCCCATGTTCTGAATTTTCTTTCTTCTCAATGATATTCTTTATGTCTTCACAAAAGAGCCTACTCCTTTCCTACTATAAAAGTAATTTTCATCTCACTTTTTTTCAGCAGGTCTTTAAATGCTACTTCAGTCAAATAATTATTCTTTGGCTGGTGATCTTTTGATACTTCTAAATTTACCCTTTATAGCTCATTTCTAGAACTTTGTGTAAGTCAGCTTTTGTTAGTTAACAAATGACCCCAAATATTTAGTTGTGTAAAACAACAATCAATTATTATTCCTCATAAGTCTATGGATCAGCTAGGTGATTTTGTTGATTTGGACCAGGCTCAGCTGATCTTGACTGGGCTCACTCATGTGTATGCAGTCACCTGACAGTAGGCTTGGGGCTACCTGGTCTTGGATGATCTTTGCTAGGTTCATTCAGTTCCCCTTCACATGATAATCGCATTACCCCACAGGCTAGCCTGGGGACTTTTTCATGGCAGTGGCAGGAGCTATGAAAGGAAGTTGGATTGTACAAGGGCTAGTTTAATACTCTCCTGGAATCAAGTTTGCTCCTATCCTATCGGCCAAAGTAGTCAAATGGCCAGTCCCAGAATCAATGGTGGAAGGGAATACTACCAAAAGGCGGGGATATAGTTAGGTATAAATCATTACGTTCGTCAACACCTCCTAACACAAACTTTATCTGAATAAAACAGAGATGCAAGCAAAGACTAACATATAAAGATGCCCACTGCAAGGATCATTAAAATGTGAAAATAATGGAAATGAACCTAAGGAATTGGTTAAATAAATGATGATACATCCATATAATCTATATTATGCAGTCATTGAAAAGACTGTTTTAGAACAATATAAATAATATGGGAACTATTTCTAATATTTTAAGTGAAAAAGAAACAAAATTGCATATGCAGTAAAGTCTAATATTTAAAAGCAATTATATATATATACAAATAGAAAAAATTAAGAATCACCAAAATATTAATAAGGATCACCTATAGGTGGTGAATACAAAAAATATTTTCTTTTTTATTCTATTTCCCCACATTTTTCATAATCAATAGATAGTATTTTATAATCAGAAAATAATATAAAATACACATACAAATAGTAGCCTGTGGTCGGCAGAATTCTAAGGTGGCATCCAAAATTCCTTCCTCTGGTGTATGCACCTTGTACAATCTCTTCCTCTGAGTGTTAGGAGGGACTGTGAATATTATAAAGGTCACTTCCATGATTAGATTATGTTGTATGTCAAAACTGGAGGATATTGAGGATGTAATTAAGGCCCCAAATCAGTTAACTTTGAATTAATCAAAAGTGAGATTATTCAGATGAGCCCTTAAAAGGGGTTGGGCCTTTTCTGAAGGAAGAGATTCAAAGCATGGGAAAGATATTTCTTCTGGTTTTGCCGTATTGTGAGAGGTCCCTGTGGCTAGGGCCTGAGGGTATTCTCTAGGAGCTGAGAGAGATCCTCTGTAACCCTAAACAAGAAAACAGAGACCTTAGTCCCACAGCCCTAAGGAACTAAATTCTGGTAACAACGAATGAGCTTGGAAGAGGACCCCAAGCCTCAGAGAAGATTGCAGCCATGGCTGATGCTTGGATTTCAGTCAACTAACCTGTACCCGTAAATCTGTTTTTATTTAAGATGCTAAATTTGTGGTAATACGTCATGCAGCAATGGAAAACTAATACATACCCCTTTAGGGCCAATACCCTTTCACTTTTTCATTTTGTAGATTTTCCAAATATTTGTTGCAAGTAATAGTACATAACTCATAATCATGCCACCATCATAGACATAGTTGATTAGGATTGTGCCCATTTATGCTTACAGCCTCTCAAAATGACAATTTAACATCAGTTATTTGTCAAATGAGAGTCACAAGTTTTGAGTATGTGCTAAATGAACAGTCACACAGAAAATTTAGTAGAATAGTAGAGTCTTGAAACTAACAGGTTGTCAAACTATCACAGATGTAGGATTTTATCGAGTGTATCAACCAATATTTGCTGAAACAATATGTGATGATGAATGTTTCCCTGGTCATAATTAGTAGCACAAACTTTCAGCAAACTTAGAGCCATGTAAACATTTTTCATGTGAAAAATGTAAAAAACCATCACAAATGACATTAACAACCCAAAATTTGACAGTGTATAATACTTGGTGTCCCTCCTCTCTTCATTACCTCTGGCAGAAAGTTATCTTTTCCTCTAAGCTCCAGCTTAGCATCAAAATATTTTCAAGACAGCGCTCTAGGCAATTATATCCAATCTATCTGATTTGGCCTGGGAAATAAAATCAATTTTTCCTTGAGAACGCAACATTTACTCCATGATTTAAATAGCCCAACTTTTTCTAATGCATTTCAGCAATTGAAGACTAAGTAGAAAAAATCTGTTTCATCCTTTTTCATTACAACTTTAAAATGGGCTAATAGAATTTGTTGTAATACGGTTCAAAAGAAGAGTCAGCAAGACTTATGAGAAAATGGCATCAAACATATTATGTTGATTCCTTTTCCAGACTGTTTACTTAGTCAAAAGTGGCTGGATACTACTATAGCTATAACTCTGAACGTGGATAAGGCCATAACCATACTATTACAACAAGATTGACTCCTTGTAATTTCTTTGGACAAATTTCAATGGCCCTTCCCTCTTTTTACTCTTCCAAGATCATTTACCATGTAACTTTGGACACACTGTCCCCTGGGCCTCATTTTACTCCCATATAAAATCAGTGGTTTGGTCTGCCGCAGTGGTTTTCAACGCATGGCCTTAGATCAGCAGCAGCAGCATTCCCTCAGAGCTTGTTACAGATGCACGTTTGCTGGTTTCATCTGACACTTCACGAATCAGAAACTCTGGGGTTGAGGGGTGGGCAGCAATGTGTGTTTTAATTAACAAGTCTCCCACGTGGACTCGATTATCTCTGAGAGATATTTTAGATCTGATGTTTACTCCTTCTAGTGGCTTTTGGTTGTTGCAACACACTTTTTACCTCTGGTTTTTCAGAATCCCAGTGTGGACTTAGCTTTGCCGAGCATGAGGATTTTTTGTTTAAAGAGGGGCCAAAGTCATTCTTTTTGGCCAATGGTGTTAGGTCTGTAGTATTAACTTTAAAATCAAGGGATTGCTTGCTTTTGCCCCCCAATACACTTCTCTCTTTATCCCTTAGAGGTCCTAGCCACTTAGGTTTCTATCTTGTTACCCTTGGCTCCAGAAAGCCACATTCTCAAAAACAGAGTTTTGGCTTTGATACAAAATGAAGGCAGTCTCCACATTGAAGATAGATTTAGTATGTGTATCAGAAACTCTTGCAAATTCATCAATTTCCATCAAAAAGAAAGCATGAGAGAGAACAGGTTATTAGCTTTGGATTTAGACAAAACTAAGATTGAATTCCAAGTCTATGATTTAAAATTATGTAATAAACGTTAAGTTTCTTGTCTCTGTGTCTTTTCCTTTATGATCCTTAAAAATAGAAACACTGACAACCCTGAAATATGACCACATGGATGCAATTACCTTGCATATAGCAGGTGCTCAATACATTGTACTTCTGTTCTATTTCCCGGTCTCCACAGTCAGGGATTGAGTGCCAGACAACTCCATTTTCCAAACCCATTTGCTGCCTAAGCCAGCTGGCTCACATCCATGATCCCTACGTTCTACCCAAATAAACTTCTACTTTCTGGGTGAAGAGTTCAACTGTGTGGCACCATCATTTTCATTCATCATATCACCTCACTTTTGACTACTTTTCATCCTCCTACTCCCTTTGTCAATGATGGCTCCTGTTTGGTGGCAGACAATCTAATCTAGGGAGACATCTTAGTTAGTAATAATAATAACTATTTAGAATAATAATGAAGTTAATATTTATTGGGAATTTAGCGTGAGTCAGATACTCTTATATGTAATAACTAATTGACCCCTCAAAGTAGCCTTTTGACATAGGTAGTATTATTATCCACATTTTATGGATGAGGAAACTGACACACAGAGAAGACAAGTATCTGATCCAAAGTCACAAAGCTGAGAAATGACAGAGCTGGACTATAAGCAAGAGTGTAATTAAAACAGAAATTCTTGCAAACTGAATTTTCATGGAAAATTTGAAAATAACGAGACAACTTAAGCAAAGTATTTTTAAAAGCCAAAATCACATATAAAGCTCTTAAAATGTAAGGATAATTGAAGCAAGTAACTATACTGGGAAAAAAATTAAATTCATCTTATATTATTATCTTTTTTTTGTCATTCCTCATGTACAGACGCATCAATTTGTTCATAAATGTCCAATATAGTTGAATCAAATTCTGGAGTGTGTGTCAGTGTGTGCGTGTGTGTGTGCGTGTCTATGTGTTTAAACATAGACAAATACTTTTAACAACATAGAAATCAGACTGAGACATCTTATGAGTTTAAGAACCAAATCAAATTTCAAGAATCTTTTGGCATGTTGAATTGTAAAATACATAGTCCAGTGCAAACACACCTCTCATTATAGTCATCACTTACTAATACTATTATATCTGAACAGGGTAGGTTGTTCAAGAAGGGATAAGATTAATTATATCAAATCTGTTTCCAAAGTTGGTGCTACTCTTCCCTTTAGCTCTCAGAAGATTGACTTTATATCCATTAAATAATCTGTGAAAAGTCCAAACCTCAAGTGGCATTAAAATTCCCAGGGATAGGAGAAAAGAAATATCATTCTCATAACTGTTGCCTCTGAGTTCCTACTCTAGAGAATCACCAGTTTAGGGATTTTGTGTTATCGTGTAAACTATATCATTTTTCTCCTAACGTGTTGAACTAACTATAGAATTCTGCCCTTTAATGTCTACAAAACAGCAAGTACCTCCCCGCCCCCAACAAGCATATGGCATTTTATTTATTCTTTCAACAAATATTAATAGAATCTACAATATGGGCCATGCACTATCTAGGAGCAGGGATATAAATGGATAAACAAGATCTCTTACATCACAAATATAATGATTCATAAATAGTAAGTATTAAGTAAGAAAACATAAGATAGTGGTACATAGGGTTAAAAAATAAAACAGCATGTATTTGAGGGGTAAGATGAGGGGAAAAGGAGTCCATTTTACTTTACAGAAAGTGGCCAGAGGAAGCCTTTTTGAGGAAATTATATTTACCCAATCTGAGTTCTGCTTTTTGAAAGAATATTCAGGCTACTGGATCGAGAGTGGATTGTCTGGGGATGGGGGCAAGAGGAGTAGTAGAGACCAGTTAGGAGGCTGTCGTCCAAGTGAGTGATGAGTGTGGCCTGTGAGAAGGTGGTGGCAGGGAAAATAATGAGCCCCACCTGTTTAGACTATCTTTCAGAGCAGCTGTTCTTAAAATGTAGTCCCGTAACAAGCAGCATCAGGACATGCTCTAAATTTACTGAGTCGAAAACTCTGAGAGTGAGTCCCAGCATTCTGTTTTAAAAAGTCCCCTAGGCAATTCTGATGTATGATACACTTGAAAGTCAATTCTGAAAGGAAGAGCTAGCAAGAAATGAAGATGGCCAATAAGCCAAAGAAAAGAATCAAGGAGACTAATTCCCAGTGCTGTTTGCTTTCAGAGGAAAGCATGAGCAATAGAAGATTAAGGAAGATAAGAAAATTTTCTATTTGCAATTAAACAAGTTCAGAATCAATGCTGGATACCTAGCTAGAAGTTCCTCAGCCATTTCTTCAACTCAGACTTTGGTGGACCACTGCGTTCCTGGACCACTCTCTCATTGTCTTGTTCTCTCCTCTTTTTTCTCTGCTCTGCTCTCCCTACTTCTAGTTTCTGCTCATTTGAAATGCATAGCAATTTCCCTTCTCCTTGGCACATCCAATCTATGAACTAAAAGCTAAAAGCCTAACCTTCCTTCCTTCAACGTAATTTTCTAAACACAGTTCTTGTTCAATGAAGAATTCTGGATCAGCGATTGAGAAAATAATATTTTCATCTCCACTGAAAGGGGGAGTCAATTTTGATTTGCAAAGATTTAAAAATACTTTCAGTAATAATTGGATTATTTAAAAAACTGAAATTAGATTAAAAATAACCGTGCTTAAATGTTGCCAAGGATATTCACTAAGAATTTTTAAACTACTGGCAACTTTGATAGTTTTTCGTGTCTTTTTGTTTAGAACTTCAGAGAGTTAATTTCAGTTTAGAATCTTGATATTCGAAAGAGTTCTTAAGAATATTCCCTTAAACCAAACCAATAGTAATTTCACATTTTTTAAAAATTATTTTTCAAATTTTGATGGCAATTATTCCTGTTACACTTTAAAATCTGATACAGAACTGAATTAACAGTCTAATAACTTATTATTTAATAACAAAATTTGTTTTCCTGTCAGTTATTTTACTGCAGCAATATTGCTCCTCTTTTTAATATTGGTGCGATAGAACTGTATAACACAATTCTTCTCTTACAGAACTGTTGTTCTTTTATAAGAACGCTGCTCTATTAATCATAAGTGTGGCAGCTCAATGCTTGGATTGTAGCAGAAAATGTAATTTATTAAAATCTGTTCCAGGCAGATCTGAGGCAGGGAGTTCAGTATTTATTAATGCTTTCTCCATTTTAGGCTTAGGGAAAGCCGAGTTAAATACAATAAAACTTGTGGCACTGTCTTCACACTCAATTTTTTGAGGCACAAAAAGAAGATTCTATCATCTAAAATAAAAATCTGAAGGCTTTTGACATTTTTGTGCTTTGTTACCTTCTAGAGAATTGCTCTTCTAATAAAGTGCTAAACCATAGCTCTTCTTTAGGACAGTGAAATGGTCCCGTATAACTTTGGTTCTGAATGGTCCAGATCAAATGATTAGGCTAAATTAGATTAACCAGTAAGATCACTTTCACCGGGTTTTTCTTACCACTATGAATAGATATATTTAAAGGTGATTTACCGTATTTTTTTTTTGGTAGATTGATTATTTGAGAATGTATTTGATATATGTTCAAGAAAAACATACTTTTTTCCAGTAGGCATTATGGGAAAAAGAAGATAATTTGTCGAGGATAGTAAAGCACATAATTTGTAAGTGGTTAGTGAAAGAATAGTAAATTTTTTCCAAATAATAGCTGCTCTCTAGAATTCAACTTTTCTATTTTCAAATTAGTTTGTGCATTTTTACATTATGTTAACAGTTTCTGTAGTATTTATTTTAAAAAGAAAAATAAATATTTAAAGACATTCCAAGATCTATGTATTAGGGTCTATGATGAGTCTGTCAACCTGGGCCAGACTGAACTACTTCCCAGAATTCTCTCTCTCCTATGCTTCCTGTTGAGGTGGGCCACAAGAGAGATTCTCACGAAATTTTAGGGGATGAAGGGGAAGTAGCAATGATTTTGTACCATTGTTGCTCATCTCCTATGTCGCCTTGTCGCATGAAGGAGCGTTTGGACCAGGTACATGTGTTTGGCTTTCAGGCTTCTACAGGATGCTTTCATCGCCAAGGTCAGAGGCAACAAGAATGCACACAGGATGCAGACAACCCTCGGGGGATTCTAGCTCATGCTCATGAGAGTCCGGTCTGCTCATGATCTTCCTGTCCTGACTGCTGTCCTGCGGACTTCAGGCTCTAGGATTAGAAGTGGAGACAGCCTTGCAGGGTCTGTGGAAGGAGGTACCTCCCCTACCAAATATGTAGGTCTATTCCTCGCAATAAATCCTTTAGCGTGTTTGTGCGTGTGTGTGTGTGTGTCCTAGTGGTTGACTCCTGGCAGATACAAAGTCCAAACTTCTTTTCTTGTCCATCAAGTACTTCTTGATCTGTCCTAAATTGCCCTGTAAGTTTCATACTCACGCAGAGTTCTCCATATAATATAAAATTAAGCTACGATTGTGTACTTGTTACTGAAATAGGCCAAGAACTCCTTATTCTATATCTTCATTAGTTTGGATACTTTATCCCCATACTACCCATTTGGCACTTATCAAAACAGAATTTGTTGCTGATGGGTTTTTTTTGAGTGTGTGTGTGAGGAAGATTGGCCCTGAGCTAGCATCTGTGCCAATCTTCCTCTACTTTATGTGGGATGCCTCCAGGTCATGGCTTGACCAGTGGTGCTAGGTCCGCCCCTGGGATCCAAACCTGCCAACCCTGGGCTGCCAAAGCAGAGCACTTGAACTTAACCACTATGCCGCTGGGCCGGCCCCTGTCATGGTTGTTTATTTGGTTTTAGGGGTTCTTTTTCTTGTATTTTGTCAGTATAAATAATTTCTTCCTCTGAGTTACACTATTCTGCATGTTGCTTACTTTCTTACTCTAATTCTAATGTTAAATACCAGTAGAATATGGCTCACATAATCTCTTTGTATTTCTCTCCATGCAACATTGAACACAGTTGCTAGCACATTAAGTTCTCAATAAATAACTGTTGGGTCCAAGTGAATCTGTCAAAAATGATGAAGATGAAACAAGTAAACAGCCAGCCATTGATGATTAGGTAACTAATAACTAAAGTTTCCTTTTTTTCCTTTTTGCAATTACTTATTACAGCTTTTAGTTGCCCACCCACCAATCATTGTTAACTGTGCTGACTCCCACTAGGCTCCTATAGAGAACATCTCCCTGGAGCCTGGGTCACCATGGTAATGGATGTTTGAGCTATTTTTCAGGAATTAGGACCCCTGGGCCAGTTGAAACCACCAACCCATCAAGTAGACCCATGCAGATACCCTATGAGTGACCTTTTTTAATGTCAGGAGGATGAAAACTCCACCCTCAGATCATGCTAACACCACTTTGTGAACAGGCATCCTATGAAGGGCATGATGTCTGACTATGCTTCCACAGGTCATCAATTACCTTACCTCCAAGCCTCTATCTCCACATTTCAGTCCACCTTGCCCCTCTACTGCATAAATTTACCTGAGTCCCCATTTTCAGGAAGACAGATTTGAGACTCATTCTCCCCTTTCCTCACTTGGTTGCCTTGTGATTAAAACCTTCTCTGCTGCAATCTCGTTGTCTTGGTGTTTGGCTTTCTAGGCGATAGGCAAGATGGAACTTGGTTCAGTAACAAAGGGTCTGAGATTTTACCCTACTTCTATGCTAATAAGTTACCCTGCCAGCTTCATAGATACAGGCAGAATCATGACTCACAATACAGCAGGCAGCATGAGCGTCATGTTTGCATCTGTTACTCTTGCCCCCACAGTCTTATGGGACCGTGAGGAATGGCTCAAGTGGATGCTGCACTAACAGAGGGTCTGCGTCACAGCTATGGAATCCTGAGTTTAGGTTTTCCCTAATCTTATTATGGAGGAAGGAAGACATTATCTATCTTATCCTAGTCAGGAAACAAATATGATCACTGACTCACAGGGAAACACTATCTCTATCCTCTCAGGCTACTTACTGTACTAACATCCTTGAAAAATAGTCCAGGCTAAAATTGTCATAAGGTGTATGCAAACAATAGAGAATCACCCCCCAACAGAACACCTACTGGAAAATAGTAGCTATTTCTTAAACTCAATGAAGTGGCATTTTGAATGTCTTTTATATTTAAAATGTAGGTATGTTTTCTTATAATAGAGTTATTGTTTTCTATAGATCTCATCCCCAGATAATTACAGCTTGATATAAAATTGGCTCACACTGTGTGGAAGAAATTGGAGCATTAGGGAGTATACAAAAAGATTTACCCAGCTGAATTGACCTGTTAGTTTCTAGAAATACTGAGTGGAAATAGAAGTTCCTATGCCAGTGGTAAATATTTTGGTGCAGTATGCAAAAGTTTAAATGTCTTTGCAGCACACAAATCAGACAGAGAACTAATTCTTTCCTTCTTTTTCTTTTTCTTTATTTCTTCCAAACTAGCCCTCTAACATCTACTTGGCTATTTAAATCATGTTAAAGTTTGAGTGCCTAAATATTTCATTTCCATTCCAATCTCTAAAGTTCATCAATTTTAAAGATGGATTATAAATCTATATCAAGCTGTTCCTGAGAGATATGGTGACCAAAATAGCTTACTTGAGATGTACATTCAGTTTCATGCTTTTCCTATGCTAAATTTTATAACCAGAGTGTTCCAAAGGAATAAAAGTATGGCACTTGTAGCAAATGGTTGGAGAAGTAAACTATTTTGAATACGCGGTTGATAGTTAACCGTTAGGAATAAGGTGAAATAGCAATGAAAAACACATTTCTAAAAAAGCCAAATCATGAAAAATATTTAGATACATGAAAATTCTGCATATAATTGCAGTTTAAATTTGAGTTTTCATTTATTTCAAATATAAACTTATATAGAATACATTCACTAGTTTCATGATTTTAGAGGAAATTTCTCTGTGAAGGAAGATGACAAAATGAATAGACCCTTAAATAAAAGTCCATCTGATTGTATGACATAACCATATATATTACTTTATTTTGTCTTTATATCAATTTTATTTGATATCCAAAGAATTAATGAAAACTTATTTTATGGATAATAAAATGGATTCAGAAAGTTTACTTGTTTTTTCCTGAGATTACAGAGCTATTAAGAAGAGCTCAGTGTTTCTTGGCCAGGGTTCTTTTCACTATGTTACAAATTCACTTTCATTAATAGCATCTATCATTTAGCAAACATTCAATGTGTCTGGCATTGTGTAAGGTGTTTTGCTTGGGCTATTTCATTTAATTTTCATAGCATCTCTGTCAGGGTCAATTATTACCTTCATTATATTCAATAGGTAGTAATTTTACAAAGTCGTGGAGAGAGTAAAAGCTTAATCCCAGCCTCAAGCCTTGGTATTCCAGAACCAGGAATCTTTATGGAAATGCAACCCTTCAAATTAAATAGATTCAGCAACCTCTCAATCACACATTTCCATATCACAACTGAGCATTTTGAAATACTCCTCTGTCAATAATAAAATATATTTTTAAGATTCCATGAACCACTTAAACTTCCATAGAAACTCATTAAAAATGTAAATTTAAGCAAGCTCTTTTTGCCTAAGATTAAACCTTAGAGGAAAATATCAGTAGGAAATCTTGTTGATAAATAACAATTTCTGTAATGCATAGAGAGTAAAATATCATCAACCAAAGCAAGGCGTCTCTTTCAAATATCATTTTGAAATATGTGAGCAGGTGAAATATTTTCATTTCAACTGCAAAGAGTTAATATTCCATTCACTTTGTGCGACATCCCGTGCTCATTTGCTCTGGCTGATGATTTAGAGGCAGGAGCTAAGCCTAGGTTCTGTTTATTATTCTCTGCAAATTTCATATTACTCTGTGATGCTCTGGAAACAAAACAATTATTATTCATCTCCCACAGGAAAAGCCAAGCTGTATATAAAGCTGTAGCCAGTCAGTTCCATTTCTACAACAATGTTTTATAAGGAGCGGAGTTTCCTTGCAATTTTGTTAAGGAAAGAAAAATAATCAGAATGCACTCGAGTTCAAAATCCTTGAAATCTGTCTCACCTACAAATCCAGTAGAACTTGAAATCACATTTTAAAGCAGTGGGAATTCAGAGAAAGTTAGTCTGATATGCCACCGAAAAAAACTATAGAAAGATTCTTTGTGTTGGTTTTGCCTTTTCAGAAATAGATAAGACATAATACAGTATTTACAAAGACCTTATCATGAATACTGAGCAATTAGATCAATTTAAGGTTAAAGAAAAATGGATTTTTCTAGTTTTCCATTTGAATGATAAAATTTGGCTTACTGAAATAATCTTCATTCCTCTTTTTGCTAAAACTTTTATGGAGAGGTATTACAGAACACTGTCTTGATATTATTATAAATGCTTAATTATTCTTGGGATAATCTCATACATTTTCATGATAAATAATTTGTACTTTATAGGAAAAGGAAAATAGGCACTCCAATGGCCCCTTTCCCACTTATCTTTTGGACAAAACTTTTACTGGATCAAATACACCAAAGCCATTATACGCTCTTAATGTTTAAATCTACGTGTTGAACGAGTTCAGTGACAATTTTCACAGTATTCTTTAGCAGCTGTGATATAAGTAGAAAATTTCTTTCTTCTCTATGAATGAATTTATGGTAAAATATCAATTAACTAGATTTTATTTATGTTTCTTCTTTCTTGTGCTCCTAAGTGACAGACAGAAGAAATCTCTTAATTTAGCATTTTTATCTATAATAAGATGCTAAATAAATTATTTTATAGTCCCATTAGAACATTCTAATTTTCCAGTGACATCAATTTTGAAGTCTCCTCTGGTTTAGTGATACCTAGTTTTAGGTAGGATTATTTAACTGTGTAGCCTAATGGAAATAACAGATCCAACTGGAATAAACTATGTGTTTGTTAAGAAACGCAGCAATATTTTAAAAATATGACTGTAGGTAGAGCATTCATGATAAACGTCCACTTATTAGGCCACAAAAATAACTTTAATATATTTAAAAAATAAGAATAGTTGACCAAATTCTCATCACAATGCAGTAAAAACTATATATCTAAAAAAAAACCTCATTGTCTTATTCATCGGTAAATTACATCAACACAAAACACAAAACTGTCTCTTAAGCAACTCAGGAGTCACAGAGGAAATTCAGTCACAAACTGCAAAATCTTTAAAATATGGTAATCGAAGCCTGCCATATAAAAACGTATGGTATAGCTAAATAGGTCTCAAAGGAAAATTCATAAACTTAGTACATATACCTGTAGGAAAAATGAAAAAAAGAAGGAAAAGCAACTCAGACATCCAAGACACAGTGATAGGAAAGGAACAATAAAATTTACCACAGGAAGGCATAATGAAGAAAATGGTTGATGTTAAAGCAAGAATTAATGAGTTAGACCAATGCAAAGGAGAACCAAAAAGGAAAACTTTCTTGTCCTTCTTTTGTACCCAGTTGTTTGAAAAGATGAATCTGAGGCATCATTTCGAAAACATAAGAGAAAAACCTGATGACCAATGAGGTTGGCGGATAAGAAAGATAAAAGGCTCTGGCTTCCTTGTTCATTGAATATACATTTATTGAGTAGTTACTCTGCTCTAAGCATGATTCAAAGTGTTGGGAATGAATCAGAAAAAAAAAAAACATACAAAACTATAAAAATCTTTGTTCTCATGCTGTTTACATTCCAGTAATATTAGGGACGATCAACCAACCAAGAAAAACTTATTAAAGGAAATTTTACAGTATATGAAGGTCTATGGAAAAAATAAAGCAGAGTAAGACACAGCAGGAAAGCTGTGGATGGTAGTGATTTTAAATCCATTGGCCAGGGTAAGCCTCACTGGGAAGGTGATATCTAAGGAGACTTGAAGGAAGTGAGGGCATTACTGGTTCAAAATCCTCAGGGGAGTAGTTACTACAAATCTACCAATATGATCAAATGGTCACATGGTTTTGTGAAATTTTCTGAAATCAGGTCATTTATGCTTCAGTTGGGTAAGGTCACTGTCTATTAACTTCAAATTCCCCTCCATTGTACTCTTATTTTTGTAGAGTGATGTACAAGTGCCACAGGCGTTTTTGGAAAACCAGCTAAAAGAAGTTCAGCTGGGGACACTTTTTTTTTTAAAGATTTTATTTTTCATTTTTCTCTCAAAAGCTCCCCAGTATATAGTTGTATAGTTTTAGTTGTGGGTCCTTCTAGTTGTGGCATGTGGGATGCCGCCTCAGCATGGCCTGATGAGCGGTGTCATGGCTGCTCCCAGGATGCAAATCGGGGAAACCCTGGGCTACTGAAGGGGAGCTCAAGAACTCAACCACTGGCCACGGGGTCAGCCCCTGGGGAGACTTTTAACATGATTATATATGATATGAGTTTGGTAGGATATATGTATATAATTCTCAGTCACTTCCATTTATGGTTACGTTATGACTCATCATCCCTACATAGGGATGACTTCTAGAAATAATTACAATGCCTACAGAACTGATACTTTGAGAGTTGTGACCTAACGGTGAAAGGCCACAGACCTCATAATATTACGAATTATGGTGCCCATAATATCATGTTATTGCTCTAGAGTCTAGAATTTTTGATATTTGTAGTATTTTCTGTTTTTTAAGAATTATAATTTGTTATGATTTTTTGTTCTAATAAATATTTACTTTTTACTTTATTTTATAGTAAGAATTTCATATTGTTTTTCTTAAGAAGGTTCCAAATTTTATTTGTTTACACAAAACTGAAAATTGCCCCTAAATGTTAACAAGTGTATGCCTGGTGTTTCCACAACAGTAAGAAGGTCACAAAAGCGTATTACAAAAGGGTGGTTGGAGCGCGGTGAACAAGGTGGAGGAGCATAGTAAAAGATTAACTCAGAGTGGAAATAGGAACTAAAGCAGTAGGGCAGGCCAGTAGAAATATACTGCAAAACACGTGTACGATTTTACAGTTTCTAGTAGCCACATAAAAAAGTAAAACAAAACCAAATTAATTTAGTAACATATTTTATTTAATCCAATACATGCAAAACACTATTTTCTAAACATGTAATCAACATACAAACTATTAATGGGATATTTTGCATTCTTTTTTGTCGTAATAAATCTTTCAAATCCAGAGTATATTTATACTTAAAGCATACCATCCTTTGAACCAATTAATATCAAGTACTTAGCAGCCATGTGTGGCTAGTGGCTGCTGAAATCAACACAGTATTAGAACACAGTAACTTTTAGTTAATTGGGCGGAGTGGAGGGCTGTTAGCAGTGAAGTGACAAAGTGTGAAAGGATCACTCTGCAGTTAAGAATAGACTGTAGGATATAAAGTTTGAAGCTGAGAGACAGATTAGGAGGCTATTGCAATCATTCAGCAGGAGAGGATGGCGCCTTAGATCAAGATGGTAGTAATGGATCCAGTAAAATGTAGGCGTTTTCTGTGTATATTTCAAAGGTTAAGACACCAGGATTTGCTGATGAATAAAATGAGAGAGAAGGGGAAACAAATTATGAGAACTGGACAGATGATAATGCTATTTATTGAGCTAGGAAAGATTATAATAAAGGAAGCTTTGAGGTTTTCGTTTGTTTGTTTGGGGGACTTTTGGTGAGATTGTTGAGTCAGTAAATCAACCAACCTTAACTCCTTGTGTGACATCATAAACATCTTTATTTTGTAAGTCATTTTGAGTTGTATTTGTATTACTCATAGCTGAAAGATGAATACACATATTGTTAAAGGTGGTAATAGCTTTTCATTTCATTTTTCTACATTTTTCAAATCCTTACACCCCAATAAAGAAAACACAAATATAATAAGTAAAAAAAAACAACTTTGGATAATGACTGACACTGAATAAAAATAAGACGACTGTATGCCTGGTTTTACTGGGGCAGGGCCAGCTTGTGCCTACTTGCCCAGTATTATTATTGATAGTAGCCCCTTCCATTCTCAAAACTTAGTTTGAAAAATAAATTACATACTTCTGTATATTATCTAGTACCACAATATTGTCATGTTACAAACTACCTCCAAACTTAGTGGCTTAAAATAACAGCTATTTATTACTTTCCACAAATATCGGATCAGTTGTGGGGATCTGCTGACTGAGCTCGCTTGGATGCTCTTGGCTGGGCTTGCTTATGCTTCTGTGGTCAGCTAGCAGATTGGCTGGTACCTGGCTGGTCTAGGGTGACCTCAGCTGAGGTGACTTGTCTGTTTCACTTGGTCTTTCCTCCTCCAGCAATCCGTCCCTGGGCTTGTTCTCATAGTAGATTCAGAGTTTCAAGAGGGTAAATAGAAGCATACAAGTTCAAAACTAGCATACCATCACTTTCACACTAGTAACTAGCATTTTCTGTTAGCAAAAACAAAGCCACAAGACCAGCCCAGAGTCAATGGGAGAGGATAACTAAGTGACATGGCAAAGGTTGTCAGATATGGTCAAGCCATTAACTGGATGCATCAATGCAATCAACCAGTTATAGAGATATAAATAAAACATAGTTGCCTCTTCCTTAAGTTCCCTCATTTTTCTCTGATCAACTACATGTGCCTGTTCAAACACACACACACATTTTTGAAATGATCATTTAAAAAAGTTTCTATATATTCTATAATTCGTTATGTTCTGGGGTCTCTACAATGAACTCATAGTAACTACTTGATGGACTCCCTTTATAATATTAATTTCCTTTATATTTTTCTCTAAGATAAATTTCCATGAAAACTTGTAAATTCCCCTAAAATATTTTATGTTTAATGAAGATATAATTATAGTTATCTTTTTGTCTACTTATTCTTAAAATGCATTCTTCTTTCCTTTAAAACTAAGCCTGCTGGGAAAACATCAGACACAATCATCTGCAGAAAGATAATCTGTATTTTAAAATTTAAATGATTATTATAACCCAATAAGAATTTCTTTGAAAACCATCACATGTCCTTGATTGCAAAGAACGGTAAGAGTTTGTTGGCTATATATTAATTTCTATCCCTTCAATAACAGATACAGTGCTTTCTTTTATTACCTATTTTCTGTTCTCATCACTGTTCTTCAATATCATTGTTCTCTATAATTTTATACTATATAATGCTTCTTGTTCAGGATCTTGAAATATATTCAGTATTAAAACTGTCTACTAAATAAAATCATCCAATAAATACATATTTATAATGTAGTCTTCTAGAGCTGAAGTAACACTTTGTTGAGAAACTTTTCTACTCAAACTTTTTCCCAAAGTATCCTGTTCCTTTAAAAATAGATTTCTCATTTGTTGCTCATTCTGTGGATGCCACTGGGACCTCAGAAACACGAAGCCTCTTATGTATTTGACAGATAATCCTAGAATAAATTTTTAAAAATTATTATTCAGAAAACTGGAACTGAGCGCAGGATCACATAAATTATCAGCTGAAGCTGGAGTACTCCTAGCTCCTTGCTCAAAGGCAGAATTGCTGTTTAGTATTTTACAGTGTACTCTGTGATTAAGGTATCCTTGTGAACCAACAACCTCTGTGTTGAAAAATGCCTTTATTATGGGGCCGGCCCAGTGGCGCAGCCGTTAAGTTCACACGTTCCTTTTCTCGGCAGCCCGGGGTTCTCTGGTTCGGATCCCGGGTGCGGACATGGTACTGTTTGGCAGCCATGGTAGGGTAGGCGTCCCACATATAAAATAGAGGAAGATGGGCATGGATGTTAGCTCAGAGCCAGGCTTCCTCAGCAAAAAGAGGAGGACTGGCAGTAGTTAGCTGAGGGCTAATCTTCCTCAAAAAAAAAAAAGACAGAAAAATGCCTTGAGCAAAGATACATGGTAATTTTTAATTTTCCTTATGAAATATATTTTTGTAAACTTTTCCAAAGTAAATATAGAAGAAAAACAGTGAGGCTTCTCTGTATTTCCTTTTAGCTTTAACAGATATTGTGACATTAAAACAGAGTACAATTATTCTCCTCAATTTTTTTTTTTTTGAGGAAGATTAGCCCTGAGCTAACATGTGTTGCCAATCCTCCTCTTTTTGCTGAGGAAGACTGGCCCTGAGCTAACATCCGTGCCCATCCTCCTCTTCTTTATATGTGCGACGCCTGTCACAGCACGGCTTGCCAAGTGGTGCCATGTCCTCACCCAGGATCCAAACCAGCAAACTCAAGGTCAGTGAAGTGGAACGTGCCAACTTAACCGCTGCTCCACTGGGCCAGCCCCCTTTTCCTTGATTTTAAATATTAATAATTCTTTCTAGACATTTTAATTTTTTAGAGTAAATGATCCACTAAGCTATTATATAGTTGTGGAAAACCCATAAAACATTTACATACATGGACATCCAGATGGAAATAACCATTTTGTAGGTACCAGTAATTCTTTAATATGGTAAATGGAGGAAGAGAATAAACTCATGCTTCATTTTTTTTCATAGGTAAGAGTTTCACACAAGAGGATGTCTATACTCTTTGTGGATTTTTCTATAAAGAAGCCATCTGTTTCAAAGAACAAGAAGCTGAGTCAAAATGACTCACTCGTTGCTAATATTCTAGTCATCCAACCTATGTTACAAAAATGTATCTGACTGAAGATCATAGTGGTCAGGTAGCAATGTGTTATTCTTGATATAAGGAATTTGACAGTTCCTACAAATATGATATATTTCATAACAAGTATAATTTGTCTCTTAAGAGCAAAAGAGATTACCTACTCAACAGTGTTTAAATTCTACTCTTATGAAATTCCAGTTATGAAAATACTTTTCATCTCTTACAAACCTAATTTTGAAACTACAGGATATTTTGTTAATGTAACTGATTCCAGAAAGAAGCTACTCAGTTTTGACATTCAAGTGAGAAAAAAACATAAGAGATTTTCTAAAACCAAACTGCACTGATTTACAAATATATGCTATTGTGTGAGCTTTTCTAGAAAGATTGGCATGGCCTAAGACTTTGGAATTCATATTTCATTAAGATAATTATAATCATTCTCTGTGGTCTTAGAAAAACCATCCATGGTTATATTAAATCATTTGTTTTCCTATTTTATTTTGATTATTTTGTATGTGTGTGTTTCTTCTCTGTATGGGAATGAATGACCTCTTAGATAATTCAAAACAATTAGAAATACAACTTTCTGTATTGCAGTATTGTCCTGTAATGAATTTAACTTGTTTGTTACACTCTAAATTTTAACTCTGATAGCTAATTTGATGGTTACTTTAAATGTCTTGATTCTCTCTGTTTCAGCACCCGGTTTACCTGTTCCTGCACCCTTTCCTGTGGTCTTGGATTCTATATCCATCTCAGCATCTATTGGAAGAATGTTTGTTCCAGCAACTCTTTGACTTCTTGTTATTTAGCTTTCTAGCGGACTAACTGCCCAGCTGAGTCCTGGTCAAATTGCAGAATAATGAACAATTAAATTCTTCTTGTTTTAAGCCCCCAAGTTTTAAGACTATTTGTTCTACAAAACTAACTAACTGATACACCCCATCCCAAAATATTTGGATTCAGTGTGTCTGGCACAAGCATTTTGAAAACTCTCCAGATGGTTCTAATGTGAAGTCGGTGTTAACAGCAACAGCCTTAGAAAACTGAGATACCAGAATATTTATCCATAGAAATTCTAAATAAAAATACTTGAACAAGTTTTCTTCTCAGAACTAGGAAATACAGAGCTCAATGTATAAGAAATGACTTCAGGACCTATGTCTGAACAAAAGGTTTTATATTAAAAATAGATCTTTGAATAGAAAAAAATGGAGTTATCACTGATAGATGGACAACTTTCGAAAAGGATTGACTGAATTTAATTGATCACAATTAACTAAGCTGCTTATCTGATGTTTTTGTTAAATTATTAGGTTTTGCTAAATTATTAGATATGGTAATATTTTATTAAATTATTAGAGGATTTGGGACAAGCAGTTTGTCTTTTTTTAATAAAAGATTTTCCTAGAGTATCTGAATCTTTCCCAGTGGATAAGATATAGAAAACTTGCAATAAAATGGAAAAGACTTATAATTACCTTCAGGAATTATTACCAATTGAAACATCACACAAGTTTTTATCATTGATTCCCATCCTATTTAGTAAGTTTAAGGACCACGTTAAAGGCAAGTAATAGTTTACTAAATTTCCTTAACACTGATACAAGAATAGTAGACCTGTTGGAAAGAGGAATGGAAATTGAAAAGTTTCGTCATTGGATGTTTTTTAAGCTGTTTGCCTTTCACTCTCCTCTTAGTTCCCCACAGTGGGGTTAGTTCTTCCATTGCGTTGGGTGAAATCTTAAGAAGGTGCCGTAAATTCTGTCATCTTTCTCGTAGAGAATATGTCTATAGTCCATTCAGGTCACAAAATTAGTCTCACTTTATTAATTAAATTGCCCGATCTTGAATCATCATCAAAATTCTGAACTTGATTCAAAGCAAAGGCCTTTGCAATCTCCCCGTTTCATTCTGCTCCAGGTAAGAAGCCAGCAGTTGAATAAGAAGGGCTTGATCACCTTCTTCTTTCTTTCTTCATTTAGGCTCTTCCTCTGGTCCCATCCAGCACCTTCCTAACTTCTGTTTGTGACCCCTTCAGGTTTGGAAACTTGGAAAGGAAAGAGAGGAAGGAGAGAAAAAAGAAGAAATATTCTGACTTGGCAAGTACAGCCAGAGTGATCCTGCATTGTCTTGGCAGGAGGTTGACATTGGCTTATTCTCTTGTGAGCATTTCACCATAGATAGGTCAGAAGACCCGCACACCACCATGAAAGGGAATCTCTCATCTGCTGTTCACTAAACAAGGGTCAAGAGTTTCTATTTTGTTTCTTACTCATTCTATTATTCCTTGTATCCTGGTGATACCTTCATTTTCTTTCTTCTAAGGTTTTATGCCTTCCCATGAAGTCCCCTTTGACAGGACTTGAGAAACAACTTTTCTCTCACGTGAATGGCTCATATCAGGTAAATGAGAAACGTTCATAATCCCTGTTGGGAAAATATTTTCAAGTTCATGCCTCCCCAAAATAGCCACTGCTCTTTTGTTCCTTGATACAAGAAGTTAGCCCACCTGTCTTTTATTCGCTAGACCTCCCAGATGGGCGCAAAACACCAGTTTACTATGTCAGTCCAGGGGGCACATATAAACTCTCCAAGAATCCCATTAAACCCCCTGTCCCTAGGATTCAGAGGAGTGGTACATAAGTTCCTTTTATACTCCTCTCAGTATCTACTCTTGATTCTTCAATAATCTTGGTGTTGCCAAGTTGAAGTCATCTTTGACTTTTCCTTTCTCAGTGTTCATGACCATACAGTTATAATATCCTATTAGTTCTTCCGTACATACTGTTTTAGATTTGGGCCACTTTCCTTGCCTTCATCGGCTTCTCATTTGACCAAACTACCATCATATCCTACCAAGATCTACTAGTATCATCTCAAACCCCTGCCAGTTGCTCCTCATAAATCTTTTCCTGTTTTATTTTTCTTTATAACATATTATCCACCTATTTGTCTTTTGCCCCTAGGATGTAAGCTCCATGACAGCAGGGACTTTATTCTGTTCACAAATTTCACCTAGCTAATAGTGCCTGGCACATTATGGGTCCTCTGCAACTATCTGTTGAATAAATAGCTGAACCAATTTTAATTATCAGTGAGTTGTTATTACTTTCTTGGTCATTTTGATTAGCTTTAATGTAGAATAGTCTTATTTTTGTAAGGCTCTAAGAATTCGGTTTAGTCAACTCTGGCTAATACAAATGTATCTATTATCTTGTATCCATTTCAATGAAGATAAACCCTTGAGGATATTCTATTATTCTAAAGTAAACATTACCAAGGAGTATTTCATAATTAGTCTATCCTAAGTGGTACCTAATAACCTGGGTGGTTAATGATGCTATTGTGAGACATATTCCTGTACATTTACAATCTACAGTAATTTCCATAAACGTTAGTGATTATTGCTCTTTTTTACATTCTTTCATTCTTTTTAAGCTCTGTTGCTAACATGTATAGTACTAACATGATAAGATGTCCTCCTGACTGAAATCCTACTAAGCAGTAATGGTATTTTTCTTATAGAACCCATAAAAGTCTTAGAAAAATGATTAAGTTTCATGTTTGAGTATCTATTTCCTCACGAGCTGGTGGAGGACAGGAGCTGGAGAATGAAGCCGTGAGACTAGAAGAAGGATGCTCTCCTGGGGCTGTAGTTCCCGTTTCAGATAAATATTTAGAGTAATTCAAAGTAGAATGTGCATTTATTTCTGAAGGAGAAGCACTAATAATAAAAATTCTCACGCTAAGCAAAACAGTGAAACAGCTGTGTTTGTTGGCTTATTCGCTGTGCTCAACACAGCGCTTTGTGTGTCTGCCTATAACACCATTTATCACAGCATCTGCCTCTCCTGTGAGGTTCTTGGATATAGACAGACTCTCATTCCTCTTTATATCACTATCAAACAGAATGGTGCTTGATCCGTGGTAGCCATTAGGTTAAACTTGCTGATGTTAATTAAATTTACTTGCCATATTCTTACAAATAATTTATACTTTTTAAAAATTTGCCATGATGATTTGGAAAAACCATATGGGAATTTTCTCTTTTGGAATTATCTTGTAAAATATTTTGTTGCCCTAAAAATGCATTATTTTTATTTTATCCTTATGCTTTTTCGTGCGTTTTCATTTTTTCTGTAATAGGAATGAATTACTTTTGTAATTCAAATGTAAGTTCAAGATGAATCTAAGAATCATTCTTATTACTTCAGGGTCTTACGTAATATTTGTTCCTAAATGGCACGATACAGCAAATATTTACCATGTGCCTAGTAGGGTCCTATATTAGGCACTTTGAGAAAATCTAAAATAAACATAGGATATATGCAGTCTGTTGCAGAACCTCTGCAAACACGGTCTGGAATTCATCTGCAAGATGGTCCTGTGAGTGTGTGTGTGGAGGATGGTGACTGGGGGCTGCTGTGGGTGGGAGAAAAGAAGTGCTGCTTAGGCCTTTTTACAACTTTTCTTCTGGTAGAAATAGTGACCCCATAGTGAGCTTCTGTCAGACTTCTTACATTACTTGTCGTTGATGAATAAATCCTTTCATATTTATAAAAATAAAATAGAAAAAAGCCATCATGGTTTCTAGGCAAAAGGATTTAAGCAGGGAATTTGTAGACATTGCTTGTAAATGTAAGCCAATCCCAAGAACTGGCAGATTTCTTGGCATACTTTGCTTAAGAACAGTACATAATAGTCTCAGTCTGTTTATGCCATCTGTTGTCCTTGGGAGGAAAATTCATTACATGTAGTGATCAGGATGATCAGGTTACATGTTGAGGACTTTCCGCTGCTTTCTCATAATATCAAGACAGATAAAACAAATCAGGCTGAAAGAAAATGCGCTTAATTAGAACTAATGTAGTGGGCAGTCAAGTCTGGGATGTTTTGTAAACGCTGTTATTCTTGATGGGCTATCAAGAGAGGTTTGAAATACATAATCAGGATGGGAAAGACTCCCATGAACCATTGAGTGTTGTAAGCAAGGTTGAAATTGAGTAAGCAGCTTAAATCATTGAAACATCTACCAACACTGATGATTTTTTGGCTCAATAATTTGAATTAACAGCAGCAGAAAAAAAATTTGGAGGGAAAGACCTAATTAAAAGATGGCAAAGAGTAGGATTAGCTAAATTTAGTCTGGATATTTGGCTCTGAGGATTTAGAAAAGGTGGCAAATCTTAGAAATGTCAATAAAGAAGGGGCTAATTAAACTGATGTTAAAAACAAACTAAAAATCATTTTGGATTAAAGGAGTTAATTCTTACAACATGCTTGGCTTTAAAGCTGCTGCCTATGAAAATGTGCACCATCTTAAACAGCACATCTGTGAAACTTCTGTGAAAGCGGACTCTTTATCAATTCCTGTTCTCTGTTCAGGAAGTTTATTTACTATGCTCACTGATGGAGTAGCACTTTTAATTTCCTTCAAGAACTTTTCCTTTGCATTCACAGCTTGGCTAACTGCTTGGTGCAAGGGGCATACCTTTCAGCCTGTCTCAGCTTTACACATGCCGTCCCCCCTAAACTTCATCATTCCTAGCTTTTGATTTGAAGTGAGAACCGTTTGACTCTTCCTTTCAGTTGAACCCTTAGAGGTCATTGTAGGGTTATTAATTGGCCTAAGTTCAATATTGTTGTGTCTCAGGGAATAGGGACGCCTGAGGAGAAAGAGAGAGACAGGAATGACAGGTCGATGGAGCCGTCAGAACACATGCAATGTTTATCAATTTTTTGCCATCTTATTTGGGTGTAGTTTGTGGAGCCCCAAAACAACTATAAAAGCAAAATCAAAGATCACTGATCATAGATCACCATGACAAATATAACAATAATGAAAACGTTTGAAATATTGCACGACTTACCAAAATGTGATGCAGACATGAAGTGAGCAAATGCTGTCGGAAAAATGGCGCCGATAGACTTGCTCTATACAGGGTTGCGACAAACTTTTGATTCATAAAAAAATGCAACATCTGCAAAGCACAATAAAGTGAAGCACAATAATATGAAATGTGCCTATATTAGTGTCTGATTGCTACCGTAACAAATTACTGTAAACTTAGTGGCTTGAAATAACATAAATTTTTAGCATAGTTCTGGAAGTCAGAAGTCCCAAATGAGTAAAATGGGGTCAATATCAAGGTGTTGGCAGGCCTCTTTCCTTCCGGAAGCTCTAGGAGAAATCCATTTCCTCACTTTTTCCAGTTTTTCGAGGTTGCCTGCTCCTTGGCTCTTGGCTCTCTTCCAGCAATTACATTATTTCAACCTCTGCTTCTGTTGTCACATCTCCTCTGACTCTGACTCTCCTGCCTTCCTCTCATAAGAACCTTTGTGATTAGCTTGGGCCAACGTGGATAGTTCAACATAATCTCTCTTTCTCAAGATCCTTTAGGGGCTGGCCCCGGGTGTAGTGGTTGAGTTTGGCTTCAGATCACAGGAACTTCACTTCGGCAGCCTGGGTTCAGATCCTGGGTGCAGACCTACACTACTCGTTGGCCCTGCTATGGCAATGATCCACATACAAAACAGAGGAAGACTGGCAGAGATGTTAGCTCAGGGCTAATGTTCCTCAAGATAAAAACGAGGAAGATTGGAAACAGATGTTAACTCAGGGTGAATCTTCCTCAGCAAAGAAAAAGAAGATCCTTTAATTTAATCACATCTACAAGGCCCCTTTTATTATTCAAGGTAATATATTCATAGATTCTGGATATTAGGACACGGACATCTTTGGGATATCATTATTCTGTCTAACATAGCTACTTTAAGACTTGGTGATAGTGATCCATCGGATTCTAGGCTCAGGTTTTGCAAAACTAATTTCAAAGCCTAACTGCTGACCTTACCTTATGTTATTAACTACATTTTAGCTCCTAACTAAAATTAAATTCATGTTATTAACTACATTTTGGATCCTGATGAGTGGCCAGTAACCTCAACAGTTTTGTACTATTAATTCTGTTTGTTCTTGGCTTCTTATATGTTGGGGGTCATGATGGATAAGCCTGTAGGAAGAGATAGATGCTGTCACAAAACAGTGAATCTGCATTAAATGTCACAATATCAATATGAAGGCATAGTTAGAGTCTATTCAACGTTGTAGCCTAAAGCGATTCTAGAGGAGACAAAAGAACCTTCAGTGTCCATAAGGTCATGAGCTTATTCTGTGTGCCCATGATTCTGTATCTTTCTGTGCCTAATCTCTCATAGTGAGAATTTAGCTCTATTTCTCTGGTTCCCTTGATAACCATTCTCATGTAGAAATCCAGACATCTCTAGCAGATTTCTGTAAATAAACTGCCTTCATTGGCATAACTAGGAAGGGGCGGTTCTGAGTCTATGCTGGCCCTGAGAATTATGTTTACCCACTATCACTTAGTCACAGGATGTGTCTGGGCTACCCTGTAGATGTATCCGCATGTGACTCCTATTTAGAGGGAGAAGCCCACCACTGACAGTAGAGGACAAATGGCAGAAGATTTTGACAGTCCACGTCCAAGGCACGTTCTGAGTGACAGGTACAAAATTCACTTTTTTCAATTGTTTTTGTTTTACCAAAAAGTCCGTTGTTGCAGGGGAAGCCCTGCAAAGCTGCAAAGAGATAAGAGCTCAAATCTTATAAGGATATGAAGTTCATATACCTTCTCCTGGTATAATTGAAAGTGGTCATCTTAATTAACGATTTCATGGAGTGTGTCCACAGGAGGATACAAGTTGAGGATAACTGAGGGCTGCACAATATAGGGAAGGGGAATTGTCATTAATAAGACGAGGACAAAACACTTTTGGAAATTTTACAAAAATACCTTATCATATCAAATATTGATAGAGCCTTTCTCAAAAGGAGTCTACAGAAAATGAAGGGCTGTGAAGCTTAAATTCCATTACTTTGACAATCAATTGACCCCAGATAGTCATCTCCCATTTACATGAAGTTAGCACCTTGCTTGCTCAGTATATACTGGAAATTAGTAAATCTTTACCAAATACCTTCTATTAACCTTTCCCTTTTTCTGGAGAATCCATCCATTACATCAGCATTGCTCCACTGCCTAAGAATGATATTTCTTTATATTGCTACCAGCAACAAAATCAGACTCTGCCCTGCTCTCCACTTAAATAACACAGAGCCTTGGAGAAGCAAACAACGGTGATAATAAAATCTAGTGCTATGCTGTGTGGGGACACTGAGTTAGGAAATGGGGATATAATTAAAATCTTAATCACCGAGATAATTGTCAGCTCCTCACCCAGAAAAATAAGCAGAAGCATGATTTCCTTAGGCACTAAGATAGCCAGTGTTCACTGACGCTGAAGCCAAGTATCAGCTTCTCCTTCCTAGCAAACACCTATAATGTACAATTTCAAGCTGACCTCAGAGCCACAGCTACTGACTGGGAGGACTTTCAATTTCTGGGTTTCTGGAATGATTGATTACTCTGTCGTTTTACCAACCTGCTCAAGAATTGGCTGGAAATGAAGATCACATGAAGATGAATGTGACATTAACACTATAGTGTAAAAAGTTTTGAAGCAGCCAATTTAGTGTATTTTTTAAATTAAATAGATGAAGAGACTATTATATCACCTGCTTTTTTCAAATTGGTGTCCTGTATATTTTCATAAACACTATTATGATAAAATACCTAGAAATTTTGTATAAAATGCAACAAGTATAATTTCGAATGTGTAGCTGTGTTTGTGAGATAATAAAAGAAAATCTTCAGGGCAAAAGCAAAGAAAAAGTAACAGTATTTGTTCCTTTTTTAATTGGATGCATTTCTATGTTTGAAGTGGCTCAGATAAGTTTAAAATTAAAATCAGCTACGAAAGGAGTTGTAGTTTTAGGAAGAGAGAAACATTTTTACTCTAAGTCTATAATTTCAGAAAAAGACTTCTGGTTTCCTTTAGGCCTTAATTTCTTCTCTTTTATTGTCCAATCTTATAATCCTGGTCTTTAAATGTAGCGATGTTTATTATCACTCCTTGATTGCAGTCCTGTGATTATTTTGTGAAAGTGGAAGCCTCATTCCATTTACAAGGCAATGGGGGATAGCAGATAGTATCTACATTAAGTAAGAAAGAAAAAAACCCTGCTTCCTACCCAGCTTTCCGCTTAAATAACACAGAGCCTTGGAGAAGCAAACAACAGTGATAATAAAATCTAGTGCTATGCTGTGTGGGGACACTGAGTTAGGAAATGGGGATATAATTAAAATCTTAATACCACAGTTAGCTTACCTGAAAATGGTAAGAAAAATTCATGCATTGCTTAGCTCATAGGACTATTTTTGAATTTTGTGAAGCAAGACACAAAAATGTATGCATTCTGAAAACTTTAGCAGTCTTTACCTTGTCCTGGTTGTAGCTCGGCCGGTGTTTCTCTAATTCTGATACACTACACTGAAATCTTTGTGGGCTTTTTCACCCATATTATCACAGGTCTACCATGTGCAAGGCAAAAAGATACACTATTTTAGATGAATATTTTTCTAAATATGCTGTTGGACTCATATTTTCCATCTCAAAACCAGATTTTCATTTAGAAATGCTTTGTGTGTGTGTGTGTGTGTGTGTGTGAGGTAGATTGGCCCTGAGCTAACATCCGTTGCCAATCTTCCTTTTTTTGCTTGAGGAAGATTGTTGCTGAGCTAATATCTGTGCCAATCTTCCTCTATTTTATGTGGGATGCTGCCGCAGCATGACTTGACCAGTAGTGCCATGTCCATGCCTGGGATCTGAACACGCGAACCCCAGGCCGTCGAAGCGGAGTGCATGAACTTAACCACTACGCCACAGGGCCAGCCCCTAGAAATACTTTTATCCAAAAGAATGTTGTATCTTTTCTTAATGATTTTCTAAATTTAGTGTGCAAAAAATTCATCTGAGAGGCCAGTTTTAAATGCTTGTCCTTCAAGCGATTCTAATTTTGAGTGAGATTTAAAATCATGTAGATTTTAACAATTACTCCATGTGATCGTGATAGATGTGGTGTGTGGGCCACGCTTTGAGTAACACCGAGTGGGAGAAAGAATCTCAGTTAAGATTTGCTCTTCCAATAAAAACATTTAAGCATAGCTTAGAGCTGGCGGTCTCATCTTCTGCCAGTGTATAGTCTGCCTGTGTTCTTTTGTGCTTCCAAAAAGTGTATGCAGAAGAGAGTAAAACTTTATCCTTTTGAAGAACTGGATAGGAAAACAAGAATCAAGAGAGGGAGAAAAGAAGAAAAGAACAAAAGCAAAAAAGTATTAATGACATAATGACCTTTGGGATACAGCGGGGAGGCAGGCTATTGTATTTATAAGATAACATTCTAAACGTTTACAACTGTATACTGACTCATTTTACAATATGTTTCTGAAAGAAAATTTATGTTAGTAATAACATGTTCATGTTGATTAAAAAGGCACAAAACTCCTCTCTAATTATGTGACTCTATTTTATAAAAATTTAGCACCTGGAACTCTGGCATGCCTGGATTATAACCCTGTCTCACAAATCAGTTTAAGGTGAAATATAGAGTCATTAAAGGAGAAATATACCTATCCTAGAGGTCATAGTGGCCGCTCTAGAATCTATTAGAATATCAATGCGCCACCAATAAAATGAGTAAAGAAGGTTTTTTTATTTTGTTGGCTACAATTGGTACAACTTTATAGTAAGCAACAACCAAAAGTTTTAACTTGGATAAAATTATAGTAATGCTTGTTTCTAGAAGTCTTGTAGGAATGTTTGCAATCAAATATAAATATACAAATTGCCTAATATGGTTAAGCCACCATACAACTTTAATATTTTTAATCCTTTATTATCATGTGGAGATAGAGTAAGCACAGCTAAGGATCACAATAAGATGTGAATATTTTTTTTTACATGTGATTTCCTCCCTACAATTTAGACTTAGTTAAAGTTTAAGCTATTTTAGGTCCTAAAGGTTAAGTAGTACGAATCTAGGTAATTTATTTGGCTTCAAATATCTTCTATAAATTAAATATTGGCATTTTACTGCATTAAAACTATTTCTTATGATTATTCATCAATTGATTTAAGTGAACTCGGGATAATAAGTGGTAAGGAAAAGATTAGCAGCTGTTTTGTAACCTATCCTGCCTCCCTAAAGGGTGCCAGGAATAAAAGAAATGGTTGGTAAAAGTCAACTTCCCTGTTAACATATCAGTCAAACTTCCGGATGGCATTGACCAGTAGAAGGATAATGGAAAGTCGTGATCTACAGAATGCTTTTAGTAGGGTACCTCTTGTCAGTTAAGGTTGCTGATGGTAAACAAACTTAGTCTTAAGCATTTATGGGACATGGCCCGCTGAGAAATGTTAGTGCCAGCTTTGTAATTATGAGAGTATAAAATGAATATATTTTATAACTTAAACAGCCGCCTTTGTGGAAGTGATTCCTTACTTACATTGCTTAGAGATTTCATCTGTCAAATCCGGACTGGGATGTGTCCTAGTACGGCAAGGAAAAATCTGGGGAGCCGCGTTGATGATCTCAGGTTTCCTTATGTTTTGTTGGCTAATCTGTGGGTTTTAATCGACTCTTTGTTTATTCCCTATTGACTTCATCGATTTGCCTAATGCTAAAGTTTCTTATTTTTTGGAAAATTTTCAACTCTACCCAGCAATTTCACTGTGAGGAAAAACAGATATCTAACATGCAATACATCTGCTTTTCTCTCCCTATAAATATCTACATATAAACGTTCCATTTTTTCTGATCTGACCACAGTATTTATTCATTTATTCAACAAGAAATTTGAGTCAAACGTTGTGTTTGGAGTTGGAGTATAATGGCAAAGAATACAGATTCTTTGCCTGACAACATAAGATTATAGTCTAGTGAACAAGATATGTATTAAGGTAATATAGTAAGTCATAAAGTATCTACAAGTTGCTACCCTCTAACTTAATATAGGGAGTTAAGAACATTCTCTTTAACAAAGTGTCATCTAAGACGAGACCTGAATATGAGACAAAGAAGAAAGGAGGAGGAGGAAGATGGTCACAGGTGAAGAGAATGCGTGAATGAAGGCCCTGAGGAGATTTAAGAACTGAAGGAAGGTCGCATGGCCCAATTGTACGATGAGTGGCAAGGTGGAGAGGTAGGCTGGGGCTACGTAATGGAAGGCCATGGAGGCCATCTTAAAGGACTATGGCTTTAACCTAAAACAAATAGAACACCATGCAAGGGAGTTTGCATTGTTTTAGATGAAACAGCACCATCTTTTTTTCCAGATTCAAAACTTTACCTGCGTTTTTGTACCAGTTCACTCCCCTCCATTCAAGAGCTGATGATGTCAATCATCTCCTCTTTCACTCTTATCTTCGTATCTCCTTCCCCTCCCAAATATCTCCAGGACTAACTGGGCTGTAAATTGTTTTCCTTCAGCCTAAACACATTCTCTTGCCCTTTATTACCATATGTCTTGAAATAATAATATGCCCCGTGCTACAGCGCATTTTTATGCTGAGATACGTCCAGAAAATGCATGATTAAACTGCAGTCCAAATTACTGTATTAGTGTTCTTTCAAATCATTTGTGGAGTATCAAGTATTGTATCAGGCATTGAATGTGTTGCTGAAGTGTCTACTGTGATTAAAGCTTTAGCTTATTTGTAAACGAGCTATCCACTCCATAGGGTTTTTAAGATCCCACAATGTGATCCTTCCTTCAGTAAATATTTATTGGGCAGCTGCTAGGTGTGAGAAGGGAGGTGTAGATGAGGTGAAAATCAGAAGATCAGTGCCCTTCAAAGGTCTTATAGGTGATGGTGGCGCAGGTAGAGGAGAGGGCATACAGACGAAAAACTAGTACATAAATATGTGTTCATTTCAGTTTATAATATCTAATGTAAAAGTGATTTTAAACCATAGAGTAGTTTAACTTCATTCATTAATTCATTCCTTTATTCAGCCAATGTCTGTTTGGCCCTGCTCTGTGAGTTTACTGTCTTCTGTAGCAAATTTCAGTAAGAGAGAGTGTCCTGACTTTAAAGAGCGCACATTCTCAGAGAGACAAACAAGCGAACTAACAAACTGCTTTATAGTGAGGTAGGTGATAGAACAAAGATGGCGGCAAACCACCTGAGGAGAGACTCAGTTTACTTAAGGGAGTAGAGGCAAGATTTCAATAAAGGAGGTAAAATCGAGGGAGCTGGATTTTAAAAGTAAAATAAGTAAAAGACTATTAAAGATGGGATGCATTTTTCCAAGCTGAAAGATTAGCATGAGAAAATGGATAAATGAGGAAGAGTCCGGCCTGTGATCAGGTCAGACTGGTTCGGTGGCTGGGACAAAGAACACGCGAGTGGTGGAAAAAAGAGGGCTGCAGACACAAGAGAAATACGCATGAGCTCACTTAGCCTTCTATTCCAAATTAACGTCATTTATTATTAAATTTTATCAGGATTAAAGCATTAGCCTTAAATAAACTGCTCAACTCAGTTAGATTATCAAATAAATTAACTAGATAAATTTATAGTATAATTAACTACTTATCCCATTACCTTTCACAGAGAAATCAAGCCTACAATTCAACAACTAATTAAATAGGATTAGTCTTTTCAGGGGAGACATAACCACATTTTTCTTTCTCCTTGGAATTAATGAAACTTTCTATTCAACAATGTGCATTTCATCACCAAACTCTCAAATTCCCACTGGGCAGCATGTTATTAGCATTTGAATATTTATGATGATGCTGAAGTATAGTCAGTGACTGTGTTTTCTGTAATAAAAGTAATAGTAAAAGCAATCATTTCTTATATATTGTAAGCTTGCTGCCTACTACCAGGACCCTTAGGGGGAAAATTCCATTAAAGCAAATCAAATTAATAAACATGCATCTAGCCACACCACTGGCATTCATCATTTTAAAATTATAACATCACTCACTTTCTATGGTAGAAACCCAGTTATTGTTATAGATCATCATCACAAGATCAATGTCTCTAACTTCAAAAATAAATGTCTCTTTTGGCTTCAAATTTATCTGCTAGCGTGAGTCGTATTACTTCAGTGTATTAGTATGAAAATATGTCAGTGCATATTCATTTATGAGCATCAACTTCTCAATTTAGAGAGTTAGCTTTTTAGTGTAGTTTCTTTCATTTGACTTGGCCACTCTGCATTTACGCAGCAGCTTTCCTCTAAGGAGCCTAAATACTGTAGTTTAATTGTCCAAAAGAAATGGTGTCAGGATAGAGGGAAGGGAGGTAGAAAAATGTGTTTCCAGATTGTCTAAGGGAATTGGGAGATCCTTAATTTTAATTCTGGCTTTAAGCCCAGACAGTCGGGCTTTGTCTACACAATGAGGTTGTGTGTGAGATTTCTAAATTTTGCTGCCATGAGTGCATGTACCTGGAGTTTCATTTCACGAAATTCACAGTGTGGTTCTACCTAAGCCGGTGGTTCTCAATCTGGGGCAATGTTTCCCTTCTCTCCGTCCACCCCCACCCTGGGGAAAATTGGCAATGTCCAGAGCTATTGTGGGGATGGGTAGGTGTGTGCTACTGGCATCTTGTGGATAGAGGTCAAGGATCCTGCTAAAAATCCTACACTGCACAGAACAACCCTATATAAAAAGAATTATCCAGCCAAAAATTTCAGTAGTTCTGAGACTAAGGCCTGATAAGCCTTAATATGGCATATACACTCACTTTCTCTGGTATTTACTACCCAAAAAAGTATAACACCAGATAATAGTAGCAGGTGCCAAGTATAATTCTGATTCTGGTTAAACTGCATTTGTAAATGGGAGAATTTTTAGACATAGTGTAACTTATACCTTTAATTCATCTCAGAACTAAAGTCAATTTGGACCCTAGATTGCTACTGCATATCTAAAGTAATAAAGGAACTCTTTTTAAATTCTCATTTTAGCTGGAGTGTCTGAAACCCTCCCTACTTTTTTCTGGGGTCAAGTTAAGTTTCTAACTGATGTTCCCAATGTTAACCCATGCAAATGCTAGAGGGCCTCTTATCTCCAGTGAATGAAATTGAGTCCAATTATTGTCACTTTTTTTCCCCAGAGAAATCTACTGCCTTCCTTAATAGGTCCAAGAAGAGAAATACACTAGAACTGAAGTTTTTATAGGAAAGAATATTAACCCAGACGTGCATACAATGTAATCACGCAACTATAGAACCTCATGTTTCATTTTTACCTTTGTCACTATTTGCAGAACTTACTAATCAGCCAGGAACACAGCTGAGAGCACTTTAAATCTTTTAGTACTCTAAATAGAGTACAATGCAATATGATGCAATAATTTCATAAAGCACAATTTATGCTTTACTCTTGTCTTTATCCTTCTCAGGCACTTTCCAGCTTCCTGCAAATTTCCCTACTCCTAGGCTTGGTTACCATATAATTGGGAAATTTTGGGGAATGCAAAGGGGCACCTCAATAACTACACTTTCAATCAGGTGAAAATCAGAATTTTTTCCAGTAAACTGTGACAGTTGGTTAGGCCAATTTCAGCTATCTCGAGTCATTTACCGTTGGCATCTGTGATTTTATTCTTCTTCCTCCGAGATCACTCTTGCTGATTTCAGAGTTTCCTAAAGTATGCTGGCTCTTGTGCTGAGAACAATTCGTATTTCCTCTGGATGTCATTAGAGAATACACAAGGCACTCACTTTTTCCAAATTTTATCCTGGTTTCTGCTATTTCCTCTAGGTAACCTCTGATTCCTACTATCAGCTGGGCACTGCCACTGCCATTGCTGCACTCTGGAGTCTGCATGAAGCCAACTCTTTAGAGTCAAGTGTTAAAAAATGGAAAGAATATGTCCTTTTTCCTATTATTTGTAACACTTGGATAAAATATAGGAGTACAAAATAGGTGCTGCTTCTGTCTTAGCACTTTCATTTTTTTCATGCACTATACCATATACTGCAAACAGAAGTTTGTGGATGGCTAGGCTAAGAGAGAATTCTGACTGACACAGTGTATGCTTTCCACTGCAAAAGTAAGACCTTTTTTTTAACTGATTTTTTTTAACTGGCCCATGACCCCTTCTTCTCTTAGAATGTGCCCCCCCCCCAACCATAAGAGACTCCTTAGTTCTGTATGCAAATAGGATTCCTATAGACTCATTCAACCAATCTGTGAACATGCCCAGACAGATTGATATCCCAGAGTTTCACACAGTTTAGAATTAACCTAGGATTTATTACCATATTAGAATGACAGAAAAAAAAGGAGTATGTCATTTTAGAAGTAAAAGTGAGAAAAAGAGAGCAGTTTGCAATTTTTAATCATCCAAAAGTACGATGTTTCAAATGTGGTCGATTTTTATTTTTCTGCATATTTCAATCTTACTCATATGCACGATTCGGCAGTCGTCTTTTCTTGTACGTCAATTTCGTAAAGCATAAAAGTTAAAACTATTTATGTTCATTTGGTCATTTTGAATATCCATGTGTTACGGGTGGAATTGTGTCCCCCTCAAATTTATCTGTTGGAGCCCTCATGCCAATGTGACTGTATTTGAAGATAAGGCCTTTAAGGAGAAAGGATATAGCCCATTTTTCTATATCACCTAGTACAATATCATCATTAGGTGACTATCAATTATTTTTTAAGAGAAGGATGTTTTCTTGACTGTAAATGACTCTTTGCCACGTTATTTCCACCATTCCTTTGCCATGGTTTTTAAATACCAAGTTGACCTAATAACTGAAGCATAGCATGTATTTTCTGTAAGTACAGCCTTATTTATCTGATACATTTATCTAAATTGATTTGCACAATCAACCTCATATATCCTTTACAGCATTTAAGGATTTTAAAATGGCTTTAGCCTATGAACATTTTGGCAATACTATTGGCTTCTGATAGAAATGTCTGCAATGACTTACTACCTGGCTGACTGCTGAAATTCCAATTACATATTCTTTGGGGTATATAGGTAGATCAGTGCTGAAAATCTAATTTATTCATCTAATTATTTCTTTTTAAAAGGAATACTCTATTGGGAAGCTATGTAGCATATGCACTGGATCTCCACTATCTTTCTCTAGGTAAGGCATTTCTCATTAATGAGTGATTTAAGCTTAAGCTTTTGCACTGTGGCACTACATCGCTATATGATAAGACCAATTCACCTTCCTGTGAGGACCCAGAGGGAGTGGACTGTTGTCAAATTCTTTAACAGCAGAGGAAATACCCTTTTCTATGCAGATTGGGAAAGAGCAAAAGGGAGGATGAGATAGGAACGAGAATGAAAAATAATCTCTCTTATCATGATGCCTATAGCAACTGATGAGGCAGTATCGCTAATGAGCTCCTTAGAGGTGGCACAACTGAAGCATATTAACAATCAAGTCAGAAGCAAACTGATCTTATGTCTTTGGCTAGAATTTTATTAAAACTCTTCTGACAAGATGTGACAAATGCGCCTCTATTTGTAGTTGCATAGACTTCAAATATCACAAGCCTGGACATCTGCATGAGTAATGGAGAGGGGGGTTGAACAACAATAATAATGATAGCTGCCAGTAATTAAATTAGATGCCAGGTTCCATACATAAGCATTTTATGGTGTCATTATAGTAAATATTTTCACCATCTTCAGGAAGTAGGAATTATAATATTTCTATTTTAAAGATAAAGAAACAGACAAAAAGAGAAATTACTTACTCTACGGTAGACTTAGGTTGAAAAGCTAGGATTTGAACCCACATTCATCTGAAGTGCTTTCCCATTAGGAGATTAATTCAGTCAGTAAACGTTTATTTAGTACTAACTATAATTGAAAGTCTGATTGTACAACTGGGACAAGTTAAAGACCTTGCTCTCCAAAATCAACTTTCTGGAGTAAAGCTTATTTCTCCAAAACTGGGAAAGTTATATTTTGAGGAAGAAAGCTTCTAGTCCTCCCAAAGTTATGAGAAATCTGAGGAATTCCCTATGTCTGAAAATATATAAAGACCTCATTGGCTCTATCATTTAGAAGGATGCTATTGAAATACTAATAACTTATTGGTATCAATAAGTTATTTATAAACAGTAACTCATTATCTGTCAATATCATACTCGATGTATTAAATCTTTAGATTATATACCTGGCTTTCTCATAAGAAATGGACAAAAGGGAACACAGTCCTGTTAAAAATGCCTTTGGATGAAATCTAACTGTGACAAGTAAGGCCCTTTATAATCTATCATCTGTCTTATATCTCTAATCTTATTTCCACTCACTCTCCCATAGATATTCTTTTATTTTTGCTGTACTGAACTACTTGGAGGCCTTCAAATGTGCCATATTCTTTATTGCTTCATGCCTTATTCAATCTGCTCCCTTGCTCTGGAGCATGCGATCCCCATACATCAGCCTGGACACATCTCCTCTAGAATACCTTTGACCATTACACCTATTTTGCGCCCTTTTTGTGTAATTCTCCTTCTTTGTGTTCCTTCAGTATTCTGCATAATTCCTTCATGGAATGCATAGGCTATAGGTATCATTTACTTCTGTCTCTCCTTCACATAACTATCAAATCTTTAAGGTTAGCTATTGCCACAATAATGCATAAAACGTCCCAAAACCCAGTAGCCTACAATCACATTTATTCTCCTGCCCAGAAGGAAAACGAAATTGAGTGGCTGTGAACCAATATATTCTCTCACTAGCAGTTTATAAAATGCCCCATTGTTCAGCCAACAATTACTGTCATGAAAGTTTATAAACTCTTGTTTATTTGGAAGAAGCTAAACAATTTTTAATTGTGGTTTTGATTTAGATATTCTATTCTACTTTTATTATTTTTGTAATAGTAACAAGCTTTATCATAATTAAAAGTTGAATTTTGTAATCATGTTTTCTGTATTTATTAATTGATTTTTATCTTTATTATTACTGTAACTATTACTATTATTATTATTTATTGATATATGATTACATTCTATTTAGAAATTTTTCTTTTTGCTCACAAGGACTATTGGCACTTTTTTAAAAATATAAACTTTAATTTTTAGGTTCACAGCAAAATGAAGTGGAAAGTTCAGAGAGTTCCCATATAGCTTCTGCTCACATACATGCACAGCCTCCTCCAACATCAACATCCCCAGCCAGGGGAGAGCATTTGTTGTAACGGATGAACCTATATTGACACTGCATAATCACTCAACGTCCATAGTTTACACTAGGGTTCACTCTTGGTATTGTACATTCTGTGAGTTTGGACAAATGTAAAATGGCATGAATCCGCTGCTATAGTATCATACAGAACAATTTTATTCCCATAAAAATCTCCCATGCTACCTATTCATTCCTCCCTCCCCTCAAACCTTTGGTAACCACTGATCTTTTTACTGTCTCCATAGTTCTGCCTTTTCCATAATATCAAATAATTGGAATCATACTGTATGTAGTCTTTTTAGATTTATTGGCTTCTCTTATTTAGTAATATAAATTTAAAGTTCCTCCACGTCTTTGTGGCTTGATAGCTCACTTTTTTTTTAGCACTGAATAATATTCCATTGTCCTGATGTACCACAATTTATTTATCCATCCACCTATTGAAGGACAATTTGGTTGCTTCCCAGTTTTGGCAACTATTAATAAAGCTGCTATAACATCCATGTGCAGGCTTTTTTGTGGACATATTTTCAACTCATTTGAATAAAACACCAAGGAGCACAATGGCTGCTTTGTATGATAAGAGTGTGCTTAGGTTTTTAAGAAACTTTCTTCCAAAATGGCTGTGCCATTTTGCATTCCCACCGGCAATGAATGAAGGTCCCTGTTGCTCCGCATCCTCACCAGCCTTTGGCGGCATCAGTGTTTTGGATTTTAGCCATTCTAACAGATGTATACTGATACCTCCTTTTTTGTTTTAATTTACATCTGGACTATTGGCTTTTCTATTTTTTTCTTCATTTTACAGTCCTCATCTAGTGTTGAAGTAAAAATGCAGACTTCACAAAGCAATTTAGACAACACTCCTTCCTTTTCATTCTTTTGAAAAGTTTGCAAAAGGTTTTGATTTTCTTAGGTGTTTTTCTTGTAAGTAAAATTTTGTTGCGTAATTTTAATTCAATCTAAATATGCTGAATGTTTACGTTTTAACTAAGGAGTTAGTTGATTTTCATTAGTTTTGATTACTAACATAGTTTCATTCATCTCTATTGACTTATTTGTGTTTTCTATTCATTCTGATTTCTGTTGCCACATTTTTTCAGTACAGCCTGTTGCCTGAGACTGATTTTTACATATTAAATAAACTTAAAAGATCAAAGAAGAGTAATGTTTTGTGACATGAGAAAAATATATGAAATTCAAATTTCCTTGATGCAGTTATAAGTCCAAAGCATTTTGAGTGCCACATGTATGATCGTACCAAGACATTTTCTTCTTATTTTTTAATGCTAGTGCATGCTCATCATGTCAAAACATGAAAAGAAAAGAAATGTGAACTTCAAGTATCTTGATATTTAGAGTGTGGATTATTTGTTATCAAATTAGCTAGCAAAGCATTGTTTTTATTATTCAATGACATTATAGCTGTACTAAACAAATAAAATATACATAAAAATTATAACTCTAAGCACCCACCACAATATCTTCAACCTCAGGAAAGCTACAGCCATCAATATTTCACCACAGTAGAATGAAAATTAGGCTACAACCAAAATAACTTTCCGAGTGGCTCATTTGTTGATATCAGAATTTGGCATACCTATGTAGGGGAAAAGACATTTTCAAACATGAAATATGTAAAATCTCATTACAGATCAGGATTAACAGATGCATATTTTCATCAGTTTTGATGATAGAGAACACTAACTTTGAACTCTAATTAAGCAAAATGTTATCTTCCTCCCCCTATTTTCATTTTTCTCAATCGTAGGTCTGTATCACACATAGACACACACTCCCCCACACACAATTGTTGTCAGTCATTATTGTTATATTTTGAACTTCATCAACTAAAATAATTGTGGAAATGTGTTTTCTCTCTTGCTGTATACACATCTACATAGTATCCTGTATATTGGCCCTTGGCCTGCAAAGCCTAAAATATTTACTGTCTGGCTTTTTACTGAATATTTCCCTATACCTGTCTAAAGTACAAAGCAAATTTTACCCTTCCACAAAGCAATACTTTTATGTTACTATCTTCAAATATTCTAATTCTGTAGTTGTTTTTAACCCACAGATTTTGTATAATTTTATTATTGATTCACACATTAAAAAAAGATTTTGATAAACCCACATATTCTACCTTCTATTTTTGCTACCATTCCTTCTAATGCTTCAGACCTTCCATGTGGATCCTTTTCCTTCTTCTGGAAATATATCTTAGAAAATCCTTTACAGAAGACTCATCTTTAGCTAATATTTATTTTGCCTTTATTCCTGAAGGATAATTTTTCTGGGCACTCTTTGAAACTTATTTTCTTTCATCATGGGAAAATATTTCCCTTCTGTATCTGGAATTCCATTGAGTTTGATGAAACTTCTGCTATTGGTGCTGTATTCTCAAATACTCAAAAAGTTTCTAACCTTCAAAATATTAATTACCAATCTAAAGTGTATTTTACAGATAATTTTAAAAATAGCCTAATCCTCAGGCTATAAATATTTTTAATATTCTAAACTCCACCACACTTCTGCTCTCCTTTTAAAATTTTACTGTATTTTCAATCTTAGCTACAGAGAAATTCAAGGCTATAGCGAAATTTTCAAACATGTCAGCATTGCTGAAAAAACTTTTTTGTGCTCTGGATAATAATGAGAACACATAACTGCATAATGCTGCTTTTCATTTGTGTGTTCACATACACATGTGGTTTAATTTAAAATATTGCAACATGTTTTCAGATACATCATTCTACTTTATTCAGGCAACAGCCCTATGTGTTAGACAGCTATGGTAGACTGTATTTTAAAAAAATTGTTGCAATAATACCTCCCACCTCACATGCTCTTCTTACATTGTGACTTTGACACTTGTCTCATTGAGAAGTGGGGTTTATATTCCTTCCTCTTGAATTTGGGTGTGCATGTGATTATGACAGATATGACACCGTGATTTCTGAGATTAGGTCATAAAAGTATCTGCCTGGTTTTCTCTGGGTGCTCATTCTTGGTCCAGTAGCCACAGGAGATTCTGCATGTAGGTGTTCAGGTTGCCAGCCCAAGTGAGATTCTTGGTGATAATATCAACTATCAACCACCAAGTGTGAGAGGGAGGGGCCTTCAGATGCTTTCAGGCCAAGCCATGGAGTCACCACCTGCAGGTGATGTCCTATGGTGCAGAGATCGGCTGTTCTCATTGACCCCTGCCAAAACAGCAAATTAAATCTCTACTATTTTAAGCCACTAAGTTTGGGGTGGTTTGTTAACCTGCCACAGATGACTAGAATAGTCATTATTTTCACCAATTTAAATGCAAATGATTTAAGTTTTAGAATAGTAAACTAATTGGCTTTTCCAAAGTTCACACAGTAACTGAGTAAAGATATAGGATTCAAAGTGAAATTTTATAATTTTACAAGCTTGATTCTATTCAATTTATTTCTTTTCAATTAAGATCACAATAAGATACATACTGCTATTATCCCCAATACATTGATGACAAACCTGGGGTACAGAGAAGTTAAGGCAAATTGTCCAAATTTGCACAGATTCTAAGTGGCCATGGTCCCAATTGAAACCTTTTAGCCTTTCTCCCAAATACGTTTTCTTAACGATTATACAATCTGGCTTTTCTACTTCTGCCTCTTTCCATTCATCCATGTCATCCTGACAGCTCTAGAACTGTAAAAGTTTAAGAGAGGAATTGAGTTATACACTCCAAATAATTGGTTTAGTGGTCTAAAAAAGCCACAGATTCTCTCTGCAAACAAATACATATATACACGAATATGTGCACATTTTTCAGAGATTACAGATCCCCTTGAAGCCAAAAGGTTTAAATGCAGATTTTCAGGAAACTTAAAATCTCTTCTTTACACTGGAAGTGGGCCTCCAGATTTCTAATATATGGGCTACAGTAGGAAATTTACACTATAATGAACAAAAATGAAGAAATTGTGTTACTGTAAGCAAAGTAGAAATAAGATGAAAATCAATTTAGTTTTATCAAGATACATTAGACAGTTTTCCAATGTGTATAATCATTATGGATAACATTCTCCTTTTTCTATAATAAGTTTATTTGAGGAATGCTCTTTGTAATACTAAAATTTCTTCTTTATATTAAAGGATTAGCATCTAGTGTTATGTATCTGATGATCTACTCCATAAGCCAAAACATTGATATTTAACAGAACTCAAATAATAAGCTGCCATCTAAAATGTTTAGGTACAATTAGAATATATAGATGTCAAAAACAAAACCAAAACACTTGATTGTGTAATGGTTGAGGAAACATGTTTGGGAGTGAGGCTACTGGGTTAGAAACTAGGTTATGGCCACTTACTACCTGTGCAAATTTGAAAAATTTTCTTAATGTCTCTGTGCCCTAGCTTTGTCATCAGTGAATTGAGAATAATAGCATTACATATCTTCTTGGAGTTTAGTATGAAATTACACAATTTTAACATACATAAAATTTTTAGAGTAGAACTTGGCAAATTATCGGTTATTAATAAATGATTGCTAAACCATGTGTGTATCCTGAAATAAGCTGGTATTCCTGTAACTTCACAATTATTGCTTTTCATTTTGTTTACACTAACAGTTTTAGCTTCTTTATTTTTTAATGTAAGTGATAAGATGTGGATTTCTACTCTGCTACCCCTGACAGCCTGGCAATTTTTTTTCTAGCAGATCTTTTAGGCAAGGAAAAAAGATATGGAGTAAAGCAAGGTACAAAGACATCCTTCCTGTGAGTGAGGTAGTTCAAATTTTATGCAGAACAGTTATATCAAACTAGCAATAAAACCCAATGTTTACTAGTTATGGCTACACAATTTACACTGTTAAATTATAAACTAGCAATAGAAAGTCTGCATGGGTATGCTGATAGGCTAAGATGCAGAATGTAGATCTCTAACATATGTTTAAATCCTCTGGTAGATGAAGAATTATCTAGAAACATAAGGATGCATAAATAAACACACATATATACAAGAAATAGCTCATTTTCTACTGCCAATTCAGTCTGAGTAGGAATATCATTCTAATACCGCAAAGTTAAATTGCATTGCACTTCTCTTTCTCAGCAACCAGCTAATTCAATCATAGCACATAGATTTTTCATCAGTTTTTAATTTGCTTAATTTTTGTGAGCTGGTGGTTTAGAAAATTTTCCATTTTTCAACCCTAAGACTGTAGGGATAAGGCCATGTGCTCTTCTTTCTCTGTGTCATTTTCATTTCAATATAGATTTTATAGTTCATTACCTGTCAATCAGTTTTAAATGGCGCAGTATTCATTTTATCATGTTCTGTAAAACTGTTTTATGCTTCTTTCAACGTCTTACATTCATTTTAGACTGAGCCCTATTTGTTTCTCTAAGAGCCCTAGCCATCTGTAGCTGTGTGCATTTGAACGTGTATTTATTTTAGCAAATGCAATATTTTGCTTTCTATGGTATATTCATTGAGAATATTTGTTCAAGCAAGTGACTACTGAGGAAGCAGTACTGTGGAAGTGCTTCATCTGTGAGGAGTCATTTTATGCCCTATGTTTTTATTTATCTCAAACTGTGAGAGGTACAAATTTCAAATACAACTTAAGATGCTGACCCAGTGCATTTTGTTACCCAATTGTTTTTAATCTATGAAAACGTATTTAGATAATTAACATTCAAAACACCAGGGCAAACAAACATAAATTTTGAGCCTCAATGTTCTCACGTAAATTAACACTTGAATAAGTAACAAAAAAATTATGCACTTTTTAAGAGTGGACAGTATCTGTTTTTATATAGATTTGTTCCTTTTTCCACTGACGCATATTTATTTAACTACTTTCCCTTCATTAAATAGATATCACCTTTATTTCTAGCCTTTTAACTAAGAAGTATTGAAGAGTCTTTTAGTGTTATCTCAAAAAAAATTAGATATATCATAAATATAACAAGAAAATTTAGAAAAATTTCCCTCAGGAACTAATTAGTACAGGCACAATTTTGCTGAGGGAACTATTTTGACTTTTAACCTACTAAATAATGTAAGAAACAATTTAAGAAGGTACTCATGGTACTCTTTGTTAAAACATACCAAAAAACATTTTCTATAGCCTTCCTTGGAAACTAATTCAAGTGATAACAATGATTTGTGCAGTGTGCTGGTAAACCAACTCTCTAGAAAAGCAAAGAGACAAAATGCTGATTTGTAGCATTGGCTGATCTCCATAGTGTAAATTTTCCCACAGTTGTCAATTTAAAGATACCAACGTTTAAATAATCAGCTCTTTTGTACTGAATAGCCAGCAGAGCACACCACTGCTTCCTACTATCTAACCTAAAATTTCTTCTATACCTTCAGATTAATTTCTTCAGGACACAGAGAATTATCTTCTCAGTACCCCAGGCGTCCTCAGCATTTTCTCTTTACCAAATCCTTCGTTTTTCTTTCCATAATTCACGTGACCTGTTGTCTCTCATCCACTTTTGCATTAGTTGAAGTAAACATATTTGCCATCCTCATTTTGTTGCTTTTCACTTCTGATATCTTGGATTGCCATTCTTCTTCCCTAATCCTGGCTTTCTCTATTGTCAAAGTTCATTTCTAAGCTCACTACTTCCTTTAAACATTCCAGATAGCTATATTTATTCTACTTACCAAGTCATTCCAGGAATTCCATTCTTTATTTTTTCTTATCCCTTTGAAATACATAGCACTTTTGCATCTCAACACAACTACAATAGTGTGTCACCTAACAATGGGATACCTGAGAAACGTGTTGTTCGGTGGTTTTGTCATTGTGTAAACTAAGATTTTATTTGAGGCATTTAGATACAGAAATATGCTATATGCTTATACCTTTGTATGTATTATTTTAATCTACTTTGTTTTTCTTTCTTTGATGAGAACTTCTTAAGGCACGTATCCTTCAGCTAGAACATTTCTAAGCACGTAGTCTACTGCTGTGTACAGAGGGAAATTCTCAGTAATTGCCTGACTTTCTCTAAGTGCATCTTTAACATTGCCTTTTCCAGACTACAAAACCATGCTGTCCATAAGTCTACGTCCTAAACATTTAGGGTTTTTCAGTTCTCTATTATAATCGTTTTAAAGTTCCCCAGAAAAATTAATAAAATTTCCAAAGAAAACCTTTGACTTCATTTTATTAGCTTCCTGAAACTCTGAACTTTCTCTGTTTTCCTGTTTATTGTGGACTTTATCTTTATATTACACACTAAAGGAGATGAAAACCCAAAGGCTAATTCTTTGACAATTTAGTCCCAAGAGACAAGATTAATACCAATGAAACTACTAAGTATTGCATACACTTATTTTTTTTATCCTAAAACATATCGTGAAAATAGAATCCATCAAATATACTTTGTTCAGTTTTGTCTTGCTCAAAGTAGATGCTCACATTTTTACCAAAAAAAAAATTTCTCTTTCAAGGAAAGCACTTTCTGTAAAAAGCAGCTTGAAAAACTACTGGCCTAGAATATGGTAGGGGATGCTGAGAGGCTTGTAAAATACAAATTGAGTAAGCGCTGTGAAGCAGAGTGTTGAGTTAGGAGACATGCCACGAGCATTTGGAGGCTCTTAACATATGGGGAATAATAAACACAGCCTCAGAAACCGAGATGACTGCATGCTTCATGTGTTTGGGATGAGTTATTCTACTGGGTCTATAAGAACCAAAAAGACAGCCAGCAACAGTACAATTCAGCCTTTGATGCTGGGAATAAATCAAGCCAAAGCTATAGGGAAAGATCCTGAGATTTAACAGTGCAAAGAAACAATCAAGCTGCCATTTTTTTCTCCTCTGGAAAGAGACCATAGAGTTATGAAAACAAAGTGTATACAGATCCTACAGATCTGATTTCAAATCTGGGACCACCATTTACCAGCTGTGTGATCCAGGTAAGGTTGCTAGACAATGTGTAGGACACTCAGTTAAATTTGGATTTCAGCTCACCAATGGATAATTATTTTATATAAGAATGTCCCGTATATTGCACAGGATTTACTTGTGCCAAAAAATATATATATATTCATTGTATATGTGAAATTCAAATTTAACTGGGTATTCTGTATTTCTATTTGATTACATCTGGCACCCCTAGACCTAAGCGAGTTGCATTATATCTGTAAATGTCATTTATCTTCTCTGCGATAAAGTGGCAATAATCATATCAAACGAAGCAGAAGTTATGAGGATACGCGCGCACACACACACACACAAGGTATGCGGAAGTATTTGGCCAATATCAGGTTCAAGGGAGTTCTTTTAATTCTTATTTAAGTAAACACTATTCTTGGTATGTAATCATAAAAGGACCTTATTTTTCTTCCACCTGAACCTTTATATTCTCTGGAGCCAGCCCTTCCTCCTACTTTTGATGAAATTTAGGCAAATCCCATCACTCTGAGGTCAATTCATGGTAGCATTTCTCCTGGCAGTAATTAGGTATCTGTTTTCATTTAATAGTCTTGATGGAGCTCTTGATTTAAAGGTGAGACCTCTCCCTTCTCCAGCTGAGTCCTGCCTGAGGTAGAAGCTGGGTGTGATGGGTTTCTATTTTTCACCTTCTGTTTTTTTCTAATCTTTTTCTCCCAGGTTGCAAACCATGGTTTCTGACAAAACTAAGGAATGTGCAGTGGGTGGAAAGGCAAGGTGCCGGAATGTCTAAGAGGGAGAAAAGAAAAGGAGATATGAAAGGTCTTCCTGGTTACTGTAATGTTATTGCACACTGCTGTGTGGCTCTGTCCCTGATGATCCCTAAGCTTGGGAGATGTTCAAAGTGATTACTCTTCTCATGATCACTTTCATAGGCTATTTGCAACCACCACTCTCAAAAAATCATCTACCTAATCCAGGAGGTCTATCACTCCTTCTTCAGTGCTTTATCTCATCTGCATATGTTCTTGTAACGGTGGGGCTAAACTGTCATCATGTAAAAGTTCATATTATTGAGACAAAAACACTTAGTAAATTCAAGACCTGAGAATCATTGTTTAATGCAGCACTATATTATAAAAATGTGCATCTTATTTTAAATAACATTCATTATACTTTATTTTGCTTATGGTTTATCACTTATAAAAATGCTTCATTCATATTTAAAATGTCTAAAATAGTATTTGCTTCTTAATGACAAATATTTCTGAAATATTTTATCTACGCCAGAAGAGAGAGTAAAATCATAAAGATAGTCTCTTATATGATATTAACTTAATTCAGTTTCAGCTTCCTGACTTGTATTATTCTTAAACAAAACTTCAGCTTCTGGTAGGCCAGAGTAGGAAGTGAGGTGTTGAATTCTAACGAATAGATAAGTTTAATTAATTTAAATAAAGAATAGGAGAAGGTGTCTTCTGAACTATTTTTACTCACAACACTTTGGACACCAAATGTGTGTTTTTTCCTTCAACCAACAACCAATTTTTTTTATCTTCCTAATACCAACTGGGTGTTCTACATTCAATTCAGTTCTGACATTAACTACCCAGAGTTAACACAGACCACACAGTTTAAGGGCTCAGTCCACAGATTACCCCCACTGCAAATGCTAATCACAAGTCTAGGTCACTCATATTTCTAACCAACATGCTATAAATTTGGATGTTTCCCACGCTGCCTCCTCCAGTTCAATAATTTGCTAGAACCACTCACAGAACTCAGACAGGCACTTTACTATTACTGGTTCATTATAAAGGATACAATGCAGGAAGAGCCAAATGGAAGAGATGTACAGGGCAAAGTATGGGGGAAGGAGTGCACCATGCATGCTCTCCAGGTATACCACCCTCCCAGCACTCCAATTTGTTCACTACCCAGAAGCTCTCTAAACCCTCGGATTTAGGGTTTATATGTTGGTTCTGTTACATAGGCATGATTGATTAAGTCATTGGCCATTGCTGATTGAACTCAACCTCCAGCTCCTTTCCCCTCCTCAGATATCTGCAGGTGAGGATGAAAGTTCCAATCTTCTAATCACATGCTTGGTTCCACTGGCAACCAGCCCCCATCCTAAAGCTATCTGGGGGACCACCAAGAGTCACCTTTTTAGCATAAATTCAGGTATGGTGGAAAGATGCTTAATAAGAATAACAAACGATGTTACTCCTGTCACCCTTATCACTTAGGAAGTTCCAAGGGCTTTAGAAGCTCTGTGTCAGGAATAGTGGACAAAGACCAAATATATATTTCTTATTATCACAGTGTCTTAGTCAGTGCAGGCTGCTATAACAAAATACCAAAGACTGGGCGGCTTAAACAACAGACATTTTTTCTCACAGTTCTGGGGGCTGGGAAGTCCAAGATCAAGGTGCTGGCCAGTCCAGTTCCTAGTGGAAGCTGCTTCTTGGCTTGGACTGCTGCCTTTGACTATGTCCTCAAGTGGTGGAGAGAGAGAGATCTGGTCTCTTTTTCTCTTCCTAATTCCATTTTGGAGGTCCCAGCCTCACGACCTCATCTAAATCTAAGTGCCTCCCAAAAGTCGTAACTCCAAATGCCATCACAATGGGAGTTAGAGCTTCACCATATCGATTGGGGATGGGGGGAGGGGCACAGACATTTGGTGTATAACAAAAGTGATTTTCAGTCAGTGTTAGCGCATGAATAAAGGTCTTCCAGATTTTCAGTTTGATCTCTTCTTACAATCCACATCACATAGGGAATCTGGTAGAAAAGCAAACGACTTAGATTTTACCTTTTTTTTTACTGCAGCCCTCTTGCTAAAAGAAGAATGCTTGTTTACTCTCATTAAATATTTACTGACTAAATGTAGGCATATAAGCATGAAAGTGTGAAAGAATGAATGAAAAGATGGACAGTGCAGCCATTTAGGCTTAAAATTAAATCGAAATAAATTAAATAAAAATTAATAAATTCAAATTTATTTTAATCATGAACTGTAGATACAACTATAGAAATCATTTCTGTTTACTTATAAAACGTTTTAAACAACATATTTTCTTACACTATATTGTGTATATATACATTTTTTGCCACAGCTTTGCAGACATTATCTCTTCTTCTTGTATTTGTCCATTTTTTTTTCTCTGGGGTGAATTAGCTTCCTTCAACTTCTACACTAAAACTTATCTTGTTGACATCCTCCTACACTTCAACTTGTCAGGTTTTAAAATTTTATCCTATTCTCCAAGGTGCCAACTATCTCATCCAAATTAATGTTGTCAGTAATTTAATGAATAACCTTTCTACTCTAGCATCCCCAAACTCTGAATACATTTCTCACACCAAATATGGGCCCAAGTAGCAGTATAGTGACCTCTAATCCATTAAAAAAAAAAAGACAGTGTGGAGTTAACATGTGTAATTCCTAAGCTGGATGATTATCTCCAGTAGATGAAACAGATGTGTGTTGGACCAAGCTCAGTCTCACTAAGACCTGTCATTTTCTTAGGCTTTTATGGCCCATGGGTCTCTGGTCTACTCAGGAACTGAGCATTTGAGACTGTTCCTTATTTACTTAGCTAAGCGGATGTATTTATAGAATGTTTCAGGCACTTAACAAACTTATAATTAGCCCTCAGTTTACCAAAGTTAATGATCTAAAAGAGCAAGTAATTTGGAGAAGAATCCTTGTTATTATTGTTTATTATACAGAAGCCCGAAATGGTATTCATTTAAAAATAGTAGTACAGTAGTTAGACCTCATCCGCTGTTTCTCTTCCAGCAGTTTCAATTACCGGCAGTTAGTCTAGGTCTGAAATATTAAATGGAAAATTCCAGAAGTAAACAATTCATCATTTTTAAATTTCGTGCCATTCTGAGTAGTGTGATGAAACCTGTCACCATACCACTCTGTCGCACCAGGGACATGAATCATACCTTTGCCCAGCAAATCCACACTGTGTACACTACCTGTTCGTTAGTCATTTGGTTGGCCTTTCCTTTATCAGATCGACCGTTGTCGTATCACAGTGCTTGTGTTCAAGTAACGCTTATTTTTATTTATTATTTATTTATCTGCTGAGGAAGAGTGTTCCTGAGCTAACATCTGTGCCAGTCTTCCTCTATTTTGTATGTGGGGCATCACGATAGCATGACGTAATGGGCAGTGTGTAGCTCCGCGCCCGGACCAAACCCGCAAACCCTGGGCTGCCGAAGCAGAGCCCGCGAACTTAACCGCTACACCAGCAGGTCAGCCCAAGCAACCTTTATTTTACTTAACAACGGCCCTAAAGTGCAAGAGTAGTGATGCTGGAAATTCAGACATGCCAAAGAGAAGCTGTAAAGTGCTTCCTTTAAAGAAAAAAGTGAAAGTTTTCAACTTAATATAGAAAGAAAAAAAAGCGTGTGCTTAGGTTGCTAAGATCTATGGTAAGAATGAATTTTCTATCTGTGAACATGTGAAGAAGGAAAACAGAAATTTTTGCCGGTTTTACTGTCTCATCTTAAGTATGTAAGTGTAGGAAAAATGTAGTGTATCTAGGGTTCACTACTATCCTCAGTTTCAGGCATCTCCTGGGGGTCTTTGAATCTATCCACCACGGATAAGGGGTGTGCTACTGTACACATAACTTCCATTGTATAAACATAGAGCCACCTTACTCAGGAAATATCCCAGAATCACATTTTAGATTAAAATATATGAAAAATGTTCATGTAAATTATGAAATAGAGCTTGGCCATGCCTTATTGAGCTTAGTATTCTGAAAGTGGAGAAGGATTTTGTAAAACCTTAGAAGGAGAAATTTTGTTGCTGCAAGACTGATAAAAAACTACTATTTGTAATAAGTTTCCTTTAGAATCCTTATTAAAAAGAAGAATATGACATTGAAGAAAATATTTTTTAGCAGGAAAAGTTATTAAAGTAATGAAAAGGAAGAATTTTTATGTCTGTAATTTTGAAGATTTTTAAAAATTATCGTACCAGGAACAAATACGCTAAAGAATAAAGCGAGTTTGTAAGATAATGGTCCTACATCTGTGAGAAGATTAGGCTAAATGACCTCTGGTGTTTCAACCAAGGCTAGTATTTTATGATTAGTGGATAAGGGACAGTTTAGAGAGTTTAGAGAAATAGTAGTCTTAAACATTAACTTGTAAATTATTAAAAGATTCTTATTTTTATTTTTTCTGCTTCAATTCCCTACTGGAACTTTGAAAGTGGACCAGAAAAATAATTTTGGGGTAATTAAAATTTTCCAAACACTTCTTTTGTAATTTTCATCAGTCTGTTTATATTTCAGCTTTTAAGGCCAATCAAGCATTCCACAAACAGTTACTCTCTGCTTTCTTGAGGCGTGCACATGACAACTGGAACAAACATAACCTGGTACCACATAATGAGAGGAAAATAGAAAATGATAAAAGTTGTAAGGCCTGATTCATATGTTTATGAAGCTTAACATCAAGTGAATTAAGATAAAGTTATGAAGTAATTATGAAACCATTTATGGCAGAACCCTAGGACTAGTTTATATAAAGGACAGGATGTATCAGTAGTCATTTAGAATAGAGAGGCAGACTGCTTGGTTTGCCTTCTGGCTCATCCGCCTATGGGCTGTGTGACCTTGAACTAATTTACCTAGTTTCTCTGTGCCTCAATGTCCTCCTCTACAAAATGTATGTAATAATGGCGCTTATTTCATCGAGTTGTAAAGCGCTCAGGACCGTGACCCATGCTCATAATCTTAAAGTATTTGTTGTGGTTGAGCAAGAGGCTTTACACTTTGTTTTTTAACAGTGGTTGAAAATAAATATTGGAAATGGGAATGTGGAATATCAAAAATTATGTGTGACTGGAGTGAAGTGTTTTGTTTAGGATGTGAATTTGATTTGTTAGAAACACTGAATTGCTGCATGTATAAGAAAGAGAGTGTGAAAGACTGGCAAATTGATTTCATTCTATTGGGTTTTTTTTAGTACTTTGGTAAGAATACTTAACATGAGTCTACGCTCCTAAATTTTAAATGTAGAATATTGTATTGTTAATCATAGGTACAATATATTAATTGATTTTTAAAAGTTTCATTAAAAACACTTTCAAATTTGAAATTATTTCTAAAGTAATGAAAATGTCTGTGTACATTAAAGCAAAATAAAAACTAAAACTTTACATTGACTTTTCTGAACATAGCAGAATATGTCTTTATTCTTGGGGCGTATATATGTCTTTAAGCAGTTTCTTAGCCACACCCATCTCTCGTACTGTGCCAATGGAATTGTTCTGAAGAAAATGTATTATTTTCACCATTGATGTATTAGTTTTAATTGTTTTCAGAAAATATTTCCTAGAACATTCTTCAAAGTTTTATTTTGTGGTTAATAAATTGGAAACTGTTGATGTCTTCAGTTGATTCTTCGTGAAAGCCGTGACATCTCAATTGAGAGAACATTCTCTCTATAGCTGCTGAGCAAATTCAGCTAACTGAGACATTTTAATTCTATATTTAGTATTACATTTTGTAAATATTTCAGCCAAATTATTTCCACAAATATTTATCAGGAGCAAAATTCTTCAAATACCTTGTTTCTTTTAATGTCTTTTAAGTGTTCCAAAAAATACAGATGCTGCAAAATCCCAAGTTTTCTCAATTTTCTTCAGATTCCAGTTATAAATTAAAAACAGGAGTTCTATCTTACTGCAAGTTTAAATACTAAGGCTTGATTATAAAATCTCAAAATTAAATCTTATAAAGTGAGATCTAATCATTAATTTTCTTCAGTTTTGTTCTTAGTTTTGTTTTTTATGGAGGTCACATCGGTTTACAACATTATCTAAATTTCAGATGTACATCATTACATTTGACTTCTGTAGAGACTGTATCACGTTCACTACCAAAAGTCTAGTGTCCTTTCTTTTAAAAGAGTAAATTTCAACATCTTCCTATTTGCAGACTCTGTTTTACAATAATTACAATTCAGTAAAAATTTCAAAATCTAAAGTTTCGGGCCTTCTTTCATTGATTACTTTGATTAAGGATTTCAAACTGATTATAAAAAACATGCAACCAACATTTAGTGGATTAGCATTATTAATTTTGAAAGTAATTCTTCAAAGGCTGAAGCATTTCTAAATTCTGTTTAATGATGGGAAGCAAGGAAAGCACTTGCCACATCAAGTTTTTTTTTTAATTTAACTTTAGATTTGTCACACAATTTTCTAGTATAATTATTCTGTGATTATATTTAAAAATTGTGGGGCCGGCCTGGTGGCACAGCGGTTAAGTTTGCACGTTCAGTTTCTCGGCGGCCCAGGGTTTGCCGGTTCGGATCCCGGGTGCGGACATGGCACGGCTTGGCACGCCATGCTGTGGTAGGCGTCCCACATATAAAGTAGAGGAAGATGGGCATGGATGTTAGCTCAGGGCCAGTCTTCCTCAGCAAAAAGAGGAGGGTTGGCAGTAGTTAGCTCAGGGCTAATCTTCCTCAAAAAAAAAATTGTAAATTCTCCAAATTTCAGCTTCTACTTTGATGGGTAAAATATCTCACATTAGTTGGTAGTAGTCATGGTTTATGTACACACCATGGCCAATTCCAAGTACATTTCTGACACACTTTACTTTAAATTAGTAAAAAAAAAAAATGTTGCATGAAAATAAAGTCCATCAAAATATATGTTCATAACATTACAGAAAAATCTGAAGTTTATGTTCAATGTTGATGTTTTAAATTAAGTTTGAGACATTTCACATAATGTCAAATATTTCACTAATGAAAGACTGATCTCCAAAAAGCATTGTTTTCATAAATTGGCTGAGAAAAATCAAATCTTTATTGAATTGACTTCACTGATTTTCTTTTTGATGTACTTAATAATGCTGATAAAAAACTGCTTCCCAAGTTCTTCTGCCAACAGAGCCTACATATGAATAGTTACTACCTCACTTTTCATATGTGTACAAGAAATTGTAAATGGACACAGTAAATTGAGAACATTCTAATTACGCCCCTGGTTCATTCTTTACTAAACACTCATGTACACGTAGGAACACAAAGGGATTTAAATGCTTACATGCTGATTGCTGTATTCAGGTCTGCAAATTTTGATATGTCATGAAATTTAAAACTGCTGTGGATAAAAGCTCATTTAAAACAGCATTAAGTGAGGTGCCTTTTCTTTTTCAATGTTGACAAGTGAGAATTACTTGGAAAAACATGTTGGCTGGAAGCTTCCTTATCTACTTGCGGAAACCTTCCAATGTATAAGTAAATGCCAAAATTATTGATAGAATTTTCTGTTTTTTTCCTTTTATAAAAATTGGAAGGCTGAAGCTCAATACTAAAAGAATCATTTCAGGCCTTTTTTTTTGAGGCTATATATATCCTCATATTTATATATATAATTTTAAACTTATTCTTCCTGGAAGATAGCCTCTGAGAAACACTTCCTTATTTAGTTTCATAGACTTTCACAGACTGTCATCTAATCATCTTCACATTTTTCTCTGTAAAAGGAAAATACATTTAATCTTTGAAACATCCAGCAGTCTATAATGAATTTTAAACTGTTGATGATTCAGTTCAACTTTTTGGTTTCTGAATAGCAGTCTTATTTTGTCTTTCTTTTCTTCCCTCCCTGTTAGGTTGTCAAGTCATTGTTTTTACTTCCATGCTAATTTTAAACGAAGTGTGCAGCCATCTGTGAAATATTTTCTGTGAAAACTCTATGGAATATCTTATTTTACTGCATCCTTTCGAAGCCAATTACCTATTTCAGGTAGAAATTAGCATCTATCTCCCTCCATCCAGCCTGGGTCAGTGGCTCTTGGCCATTTGCTTTGCCTGTTCAATAAGGAGTTGTAAACTGGATTTGAGTTTTCCTACAGCTTCCATTTTCTCAGAATTGCTACATCTAATAGTTGCACAAAGTTTTCTTTTTGGTGAATGCCATCATTCATTCTCCTAATCTATGCATTGACAGAAGTTACATTAGTTGATTCTTAAGACTTATCTGGATAGAAAGGAAGGAAGAAAGAAGGAGGGAAGAAAGAGAAAGGAAAAAAAAATGAAAATGTGTATTCTGAGATACCAAAAGAAGTATCTATAACATATTTCACAGGGCAGTACCACCCTTAGCTCAGGGAAGTTTGTACCCCCACCCCCATGCCTCATTCAGAGTGTCGTCTTAAAAAATTTCCATCTGGATTATCCATATCCATTGCCATGAAGTAAGGTGCCCAAAGTTTAGCCCTGGTCATTAGTGGGTTCTGGCTGATGGGAATGCCTGCCTCAAAATTATCTAAGTTCCCAGTCAATGTCTTGGAATCCTGCTGTCAGCTGTGCCATTGGTTGGGGTACTTAAAACCCAGATTGGGACCTGTGTGAAACCTATGCCCATTTCTCCTCATCAGGGCACTCTATGATCCCTACAGTACCCCTCCGCCCACCCTACACACACTCCAGGGAGCTAATAACACCGAGGAGCTCCAGGTCTAGTGTCTTAAGGATGTCCCAGGCCCTGCAGCTGAGCCCTGGTTCAGGAACAAGCCTGGTGAGGCTCACTCCTGCTACCTGGAGCATGCTTTTTCACTGCCAGAATGATGCTGATGACTCCATTTAGGATTTCTCATTCTCATTGGACTCAGGATGAGGCAGGGCTCCAGCTACCCATGTTTCACTATCAATAACCGAGAACACTTGGGCTTTTGCCTATTGGTGGTTTGACTGTAAGACAACCTCAGGTCTACAGCAGGCCGGGGCAATGGGGATGATGGCAGAATTCCTTTAGCCTATACATCAGCCTCTGGCACCAAGTGTTGTCTCCCCATCTCCTCTACAGGCTCCACACTGTGTCAGGCGATCTTCCTATGTGTCTGTGCCTCTTCCTGTGGCTTACAAGATATTCACTTCACAATGCCAATGGGCCCTTCCCATAGATTTTCTCTCTTGCTATGTGGTAACATCATGCTCTCCTCGGGGGGGTCTTAAGCATGTAGGACAAGGGTGGAATGTTCCTTTAACAAATGTGACAGCTCTTCTGCTTCCACACGTGGGCCTTTTGCCTATTCTACCCACTAGTGGTTGTTTGTAGAAAGCAGAGTTGTAGTCATAATTGAACACCACATTCTAGGAATGAAGTAATTATAGTCTAAAATACTCAAGAGAAGACGATATAGTTGGAAGAGGTATTGGTCTACATTTACACTACAAAATTACTAATGATAAATTTAACATAATAAGCAAATTGTCTTTCACATTTTCCTGCATAATCTGAGTAAGACTTGGCATTTATTGTTATCATCAATGGGGCACAGTTACTATCTTCAAATCCATTGGAATTGGAATCCATTATTTCTGGCAGCACAATGGGTGAAGCATTCATAAGAAATGATGTATCTAGCATTAAATAAATGGCTTTTGGGAACTGCTGAGGCATGGAAATCTAAATTGGTATAACACAAAATGGTTCCAAAGAGTCGTGTCATAACAAGAGCATTGCTACCTCTTTCTTATAGTGGAGATAGGAAATTAGTCAGAAATCGTACATTTATCAGTAAAGAAGGTAAAGGAAAGTTGTTCCTGGACCCTAACATGAAGAGATGGTGCCTGGATGGTATGAAGAATCTCCATTGTACTAATAAGACAAAAAAGCAAATAGATAGTTACTTTTCTACCCATTATTCTCAATCCTCATTGATGAATTTCTATACTGCAAATGGGCCCATAAATTTTGTAATATATTTTAAAATCAAATTCCACATATTGACAGGGGCCTCACAGAGTGAGGGATAATAAGTTTTATCTGCCATAAATATTGTACAGTTGATCTACCCTTAATCATGCCTTTTTTGGTTTGACTGGTAGTCTGTAATGCTAGACATCCTGTCGGATTTGACATGGTCTTATGCATTCCAGATAATCCTGATTCTTGAGAAGAATCATATTGAATCTTACTACAATCCCTGTTGGGCATTAATATCATTTTCTTATTATTGCTCTTATTATTGACAGAAAGTCAACTTGGAATTTCATTAGGCACTTCTGACCTTATTAACCTCTGTGTGCCTAGAACAACGTCAGCGTGCACTGAGAACATAAATGTTCTTGGATGGTATTGTTAACAAAGTAAAAGAAAAAAACTGAACATGAATAATGAATTAATTTTGTCTTTATTATAATATACTGTTTATGCTTCCTGGTTATTTGTTATAATGTAAAGCTTATTCTCCCTCGTTATTTATTTAAAACAATGTTTTAAGTGAAATCATAAAAAATGAATGATTTTAATGCAAAGAAATAGTTATATTACCTGGAGTCAGTAATATTCATGTTTTTCTAATGTGCAACAGCTTCCAGCTGAGGACATTCTAACCAAGCACACAATCTTTTTTTGTTAGTTTTTGTGTGTTTATTTTACCATTAAAAAAGAGATGTTTTAAAACATATTTAACTTGGGCACTATCAGAGGTAGATAGAGAGTAGGAAATTATGCGGTGGGATATAGTTTCCACAAGATGATAGTTCTCCATGCTTGGAATATGAATAGGAACCAAGAGAGTGCTGATGTTTGGCGGCGCTGCAAATTATGGTCTTTCACATGTGTGGGTCCTTTGAAAGGAACCATCTGGCCTGGCGTTGGCTGTTAGTGCTGTGTGGAATCTGCGACAATTGACTGTGCTGCATTAAATCTGAAAACCAAAAGTTGCCTCTATTTTTGTATCAGTAACTTAAGCTATAAATACTTATAGTGTGCCTCCAATTTACAGAGTTTTGATCATATTCTTGTTCTCTGCATATATCCAGGGATAGTTAAAGGAGCAATAGAATCGCCTGAGCTTTCCTCATTGGAGGCAATGGAAAAAGGGTGGCCGGTATTACTCTACTGAGAGGATCATACAGTAAGAAATCACCTCCAAATGAAGATGTGGGAATTGAGAGGAAGTTGGGAGTGGGGTGAGGGGATGGGTTTTGGCTAGCCAAAAGTATGACAGATGAATGCCACAGAAGGCAACTCAGTCTAATTAAACACTGGATTTAATTTTAGAAGAGTTGAGTTGTATACCACATTCTGCCACTGACTTTGGTGAATTGCATCACCTTTCTGAACCTAGATTTTCTCATCTGTGAAAAGAAGAAAGGGTGGAAGGGTTGAACTAGATACCATAAAGGTAAATTCCACATCTAAAAAGATAGTCTGTTCTATGCTACCCTTTCAAATTTTTACTATTTTCAAAATCCATTCTTGTTTATCACATAATGTCTACAAGAAGAGCTGAAAGCTTAAGACGAAATTTCTATAGAATAAAGGCACATTGATGCCACTTTAATTAAAGGTGAGATCTTGCTATCATAAGCTAATGTGAGCAAAGAGTGAATGATTTCTGCATCCAAGATGTATGACATTGGCCCATTTGAATGGAAAAAGTAAAAAATTCCATCAAGGGCTCTTCATTTGTTTTTTGTTATTTCAAAAAGGAAGTCAAGCAATTGTAGAGCTGTAAAAAAAGTTCAAGATATTGACAAGTTCCTTGATAACCACTGCAGACTATCTGGATATTAATATATTTATCATACAATTAGTAAATTGTTCTATATATTGATGTAGAATGAAATTTTTTTTCAGTCGTAGCATAATGCCTAGTATGTAGAAACACTTAGTACATATTTGTGGAATAAATGAATAAATGCATTTGAAAGAGTAGATCAACAAATGGTTAAAATTTTGACTCAGTCACATGTTCTGGAAACGGAGCCAGACAATTTTGAAAATATTTGAGTCATAGGTTGATATTCAGGTTTCATCTGGATCTTGTCCAGTGTGAAAACTTCAGAATGATTGCTATGAAACAGTTGCTTTTTATACAACCATTAAGCAAAAGATTCATTCAAGAAATATTTAATAAGAATATTACAGGTGATGGGGAAAGGAAAACAGTATTGTTCTTTTGTATTATAAAATATAGTAAAAACTATGTTCAGGATCTAGTCTCTAGAAATTATTCTGAGATTAAGAAGCAGATCAAGGAAATTATTGGCAAACTCTGCAATTTCTTACTGAAAAGTTTTTCATTATGGACAAACCAAGCCAAGAAGCATGAGAGCAGATGGTGAAATGCCAAGTATGAATAAATTCATGTCTCTCTCTAGTATCTCAAGCCTAAGGACTTGGATTTGAACCAACACACGCTACTGTGGGCCCACTGAGGAGCAAAAATTATTCAGCAATCATCACAGTGAGGAACAGAATCCTGGAGAGTAATGGCAACACTTCAGCCATCTCCGTTACAAATCCTTCATGCTCTCTAGAAGGCCATTTGGAAGACAGGGAACCTGCCAATGGCACCTACTTAAAGTTACTCCAACTTCTGAAGAAGCCTCTAGAAGAGGCGTTCAGAGCATTCCTTTTTTCTTTTTTTCCTTTTTAAATTTGCTACTCATCTATCCCCATAGGTTATTTTGAGGATTAAATAACATAATTAAGTAAGACTACTATGAAAAATGTAAATGCTATTTAAGAATTATTTACTTATGCTACTTTTATCATCACAAAGATATAATGGTGTATTTAGGTAAAAATTCCAAATATTTTCTAATATATTATAAAATTTAAAATGTAACATTGCACAGGTAAGTTAGTTATCTTTTAAATTGATTACATTTGGGAAATGATAACTATATTATGTGGAATAACTCAGACCCCTAATTCGTTGTGTTCTACAATAGGGAAACATGCAAGAATCAGTCAACAGAAGAGTGAACATAGTAAAACGAGCCTGAAAAAAATGGATGGAGTAAATAATGATTATATAATGGTGTTTCACCTCCTGGAAACTAGGTCCACCAATGCAAATTGGATACCTTAAAAATAATTTTCTAAATTGGACCAATAATACAATATCTAAATTGCCAGCTGCCATATAAATGGGAGAAGAATAACTTACCCAGATAGTTTTACTTAAGGAGATAGACACCCTAGGGTTATAGATTTCCCATTAACTAACAAATTTAATGATTTTAACCATTTAGTCAACAAATGATCCATGTTAACTGTTTGTTATGTCCTGTGCTAGAGGCACTGATATAGTAACATGAGGGTTGATTTCAAACATTTGGATGTATCTGAATATAGACATAAAGAAACTACACTGCTTTTATTATTATAGAAAATATAAAAGAAACCTTATCAGCAAACAGAAATATTTTCTTTCATTTTGTATAATCTACTATAATTTTTCTTAATTCATTCTTTACAATTTTAAATTGGAAACTAATCCTAAAGGCTTCCTTTGGGGTAATTTAACAATATTATTTTTTCCATACCAAATATAAAGTCAAAACTTTTGAGAATGAAAATTCTATAAATTTTCATGAATTGTTATGCATGGTTTGTGTGTAACTTCACTGGTACCCAGCCAATCCATTGTAAAGTGTAACAACACCCCTCATGTACAACTCTTTATTAAATGCGCATCATGTACAGGCATTGTGCTGGGCATACAAAAAGCAAGGATACTAGTTGGGGGATAATTGGTTTAAAAGCTAACATGAAATATGTAAAGTCAAGCATGGGAATTATAGGATAAATAAGTAGGGCAATTAATCATCAATGGTACCTCAATCCACTGTTTCATTATTTCAACAGTAAAGTGATCAGTATATCAAATAAAAATGAGTTTAAGTTGAGTTCTCAGTAGGAATGCTTATGACAGTAGTGCAGAAAAGATAATTATTTCCATCAGCAGTATTTGTCCTCTGCGTATTTTTGACATTAAACTTTTTTCATTTGATTTTTTTCCACACGATTTGAAGAATTTACCTTAGGAGAGGCCAAGGAATTGTTATTGAATGTTCTCAACATGCTAAAAAATACAAAATAGGTACTTGTTGAGTTTCTTACTAGTTTGCCATTTTTCCAAAGTATTTTTATTTCTAGGAGATATATATCTATAAAAGTATAGTATTGGAAATGTCTCTGGCCAAAACAATCTTGAGCGTGATTGAATGAATACAGAAATGTGCCACATCATACAGTCAAAATATGTTCTAGGTTCCTTTAAGTTCACAAGACTGGGAAAAATGATATAGAACAAGTTTTTTTCCCCAACTTACAAAAGAAACAGAATTAGAGAATTATTTTAATTGATAGAGTACTTGCTTTTTAAATGTTTTCTTGGAATAGAAATGAGGATTCTCTTCTTTCTTTGGATGACTTAGACATTTAATCATAAATTCTTGTGTGTGTGTATGAGCGTACATGTGTCTGTGTGTAATTTATACATATATATCAGGTATATATTATATACATAAAACCACACATACAGATTTATGTGTGTATTTATTGTTTGATGTGTGTACGTGTTTGTGGAAGACAGTACGCTATTGATAAATTATTATAGTTCTAACTCACTTAAAATGCCTAATCACTAGTATATTAAAGTATGCAAATATCTTCATTTAATCATTTGATCAGCCAAATTAAATGCTAGAATTAAGTTAAATATGGTACAAAGATGAATCTAGGCCTTCTCTTATCTTGTGTTTATAGTAGTAAATGAGGACAGTACAATGTAATGGTTTTATAGAGGCTAAAGCACTAATTGCCTGAGTGTTTTGGGCAAGCCTTTATTGATATTTATCTGACTGATTTCTTAAACGTTGGCATATTTTAAGTGTAAGAAAAATGCATTTAAATTTAACAAATTTGCTAGGATTACCTCAGATCTTTTATTCCAAAGAAACAGAATTTAATAATAGAGCTTGAAGACCCCTTCACAACTCTCTTTGATTCTCTCCCCCTCCCTGGCTCCCTAGAGACAACTCCTCCCCCAAGATTGTGGGCAATATTCCCACACAGACTTTAAGTTTTTACCTATGTATGCACATATCCATAAACAATACACTTTGAAATATTTATCAGTCCTCTAGCATTGCACATCTCTTTCTGCAGTTTGCTTTTCATTCAACATTTTTTATATATATTCATGTTAATACATGTAGACTAGACTCATTCATCTTAATTGCTGAATTGAAATATACTGTATACCATATTTTCTTTATCCACTTGCCTAATGATAACATTTATCACACCACTGTAGATAACAGTTCAGTGAACATCCTTTTGCGTGTCTCACTATATACATATTCAAACTTTTTACTAAAATACGTTTTTAGAAGTAGCATGGCTGGGTCATACGACGTGTACATCATCAGCTATCCCAGATAGTGCCAAATGGCTTCCCAATTTTAGATCTCATTCAGCCTTGCCCACACACTTGATATTCATGCAGCTTTTGATTGCTGCCAATCTGATAGGTTTGGAACAAACTGGCAATGCTTTAACTTGCATTTTCCTCAATAGCAATGTGCTTGAGCAAATGTTCTGTGTATTGCCAGTCAGATTTCCTTTTCTGTAAGTTGTCTGTTCATATGTTTTGAATTATTTATTTTTTCTAGTATGTTTTTCTATCTACAATCCAAATGCTAATCCATTGTGACTTATACATATACATGCGTATGTTTATTTTTACACTTTGGCTATGATTTTCTTAACCATTTCAAAGCTTATATATTTTTAACTGCTGTCAAGTTTATCCAATTCTTAAAGTTTTCTGGATTTCTATGATTTTGAAATATTTTTCCTTATCCTACTAGCGTGAAGATATTTTCTTCTAAATTTTTGTTTATTACATTTTATCTTTAAGGTATGCAGAACACATACATTTGTATATCAGGTATGTAAGTGAGTGTGTGTGTATGTGTGCAGCGAGAAGCAGTAATGATCTTTTTCGTGTTTTTTCTTCTGACGGCCGTGTGTCCAAGAATAGTTTTAAAAATAATTTAGACATTCCTCTACTGATTTGAAATACTCAATTACACGTCAAGCTCCATGTGTGCATGGATCTGGTCTAAGGAATCTTAATGCTGTTCCTTCTATCTGCATTTCTTTTTCTGTTCCACTGCAAATACCACATTATTTTAATTATTATGGATATTAAATATTAGCTTCCCTTTTCTCTTTTCTTCTGAAAATTTTTTTGATTCTCCTTAGATCTTTTCCTTGTTATGAATTTTCCTTCTTATAAATGTTAGCATCATCTTGATGTTTTTATTGGAATTGATAAGTTGAGAATGGATTGAGAATCAATTGACTTTTTACGATATTGAATTTTATATCCATTAACACTGCACTTTTTTATTTAGTTGGGCTTTTCTTTAATTTGGACTTTTCTACTCTTCAATAAAATTTAACTAATTTTTATATAAAAGCCTTGCATATGTTTTGTTAGAGTGGTTTTTAGGTACACATGGTTAATGAGACATTTAAAAAAATTATTTCTAATGAATCATGCCTGCTTTTAAGGAATAATATTGTTCTATTTTTTTCTATCTTACTTGATTCTTTTTTACTTTTTTTTAAGTTTAGTATTTATGCTTTGCATTTTTGCTTTTCCTTTCCAAATGTTATATATTTTTAAAAATTGTATCCACTAGGGTCTACATTTCAATATGGAACAGCAGCTGTGATGATAGACATCACCCTGTCCATAATTTTGAAAAGAAAACATCTAATTTAGCTATTTTAGGTTCTTATCCCTGTGTTATGTGCTAGAAATTCTTTTCAGACAGAGATCTTGATACCCTTAGGGCTCACTTTATTTTCTTTCTTTCAAGGACCACTATACTGCACTGTCTTGTTCAATGTATGAAAACCATCTTTTCAAATATTTCGTTTGCTCTCTAGTTTCTAGAGTGGATGCACAAGTTTGTTGCTATTATTCCCTCATGGACTGATGCAGATACCAATTTTTAATTCTTAAAATAGTTTATATTTCTTGCTTTCTTGGGCTGGTTAGACCTTTCACTTCACTATTAAACAGGATCATTTATCTGGGGTATCCTTATCATATTCCTCATCCTGAAGGAAGATGTTTAATATTAGAAGTAGATGATGTTTGCTGGAGGTTCATCGTTAAGTACCCTTTATGAAGTTTGGGTGTACCATTTAAAAAAAATGTTTTAATTGGTTTTTGTGAGCTAGATTAGCCCTGAGCTAACAACATCTATCGCCAATCTTCCTCTCTTTCTTGAGATTGTGGTTGAGCTAACATCTGTGCCAATCTTCCTCTGTTATAGTTTACTAGAAATTTTATAGAAAGTTTTTTATAATGACTTTTAAATTTTATCAGAAGAGGTTTTGGCAACTATGATTTTCTCTTTTAATCTGGTAGTAAGCTGAATAGCATTAATTTTCTAATTTTGAAAGTTGTTTAGCTAACTTCCCTACTACAATAAAAGCTCTAAGAGGGCCGGCTTGGTGGCCGAGTGGTTAAGTTTGCTGCGCGGCCCAGGGTTCGGATCCTGGGCGCGGACATGGCACCGCTGGTCAGGCCACGTTGAGGCGGCGTCCCACATCCCACAACTAGAAGGACCCGCAACTAAGATATACAACTATGTACGGGGGGTTTGGGGACATAAATCAGAAAAAAAAAAAGAAGATTGGCAACAGTTGTTAGCTCAGGTGCCAATCTATTAAAAAAAAACGCTCTAAGAGATATTTATCTTTTCCTTTTTTAAAAATACTGTTGTAAATAAGTGCCTAGAATAGTGTCTGGCACATGTTAGCTGTCCAATAAATAGTTGTTGACTGAGTGAATGAGTTATGTTTTATTTCTATTTCTGCCCTCTTATAGTTTCTCTCACTTTACTTCATTTAAATCATATTTTAAAAGAAGACATCCCTTCCTTCCCAAATTTATAGCTATTCTGTGTCACATAGTCTTACTCTGTGAATCTTATTTTCCAGATTGCTCTACCTTACTGCTCCTTTGTTTTCTTTTTCATTAACTAATGGCTTTGTCTTTATTCTTTCCTTATTTTGATTTTTTTAGAAAATTTTGATTTGAATTGTTGCCTGAGCAATTTTCAGTTTTTCCAGTGTTGAAATATTTTCATCAGAAGCTATGCACTTGCCTCTAACTACTATTAAGCTGAACCTCACAGGCTATGAAATGAAATTAATTGCTTTTGTATCTTTCAGTTTTAAACATTTCATTAGTTCTCTGATGATTTCTCCTTTTTTTCATGAAGTATTCTGAAGTTTATCTTTGTAGATTTCAGATGTAGTTCGACTTCTTAATCTATTTTAGGTTTGAATGCATCATTTTGGAGAACGTAATAGATAGTAATTATATTTATATCGTGTTTTTACCTAACAAATCATGCAGCACACAATCCATTCAATTTTTAATACAACACTATGCAATAAGCAAGCAGGTAAAATTAGTTTATCATTAAGGAAGCTTGGATTCAGAAAGTTAGGGGATTACTAAGAAACATGACTAGAACTTGAACTCAGTTATTGTTACCTTAAATTGAGATTCATTTTTTTTCTTCCAAGTATAAAAACAATGCTTCAATTGTTACACTTTTCTCTCACACTTATAGAGAAAATACTATTGGTTGATAGCTCTTCTAACATGTGGCATTGTAATGTGTATACATATAAACAGACATATCCCCAGTCTTATGTTCAATTTTAATAAATGTCCTCCCACTGCCTCATGGCCTTTTAACATTCCTAGGCAAGAGAGCATAAATCTACATTATTAGAATCCCACGCTGTACTGCATTTATTATGAATTATAGTTATTAAAAGTAACTGAAGCATGAGAAGGGATTTTATTTATACAACTATAATTATTTCCAACTTTATAACTGATAAGATATTCTAAATATCCTTCAAAGAATTTGGACATTTAAAAGTGATAGACTTTTAGGTTTGTTAAGCAGAAACTCTTAGAGCAGGAATTTATTTTCAAACACTTTCAAGCTCATTTTGGTATTATTGTCTGAAGACATCACGATCAGTATTTTATTTGTTCTGTAAAGTATTGAACATATTAAAGCCCTATCACCCAAGTAAGGTTGGATATTTTTGGCATGGTGGGAAGTTTTTGTTTTATGAGTGTTGTGGGATTTTTAGAAAGAAGATAAGCATGTAGTAGTGAAATGTATATTGATTTTACGGACCAGGCATTGGATTTAGCATGTGGCTTTACCAATCACTAGATGACCTTAGGCTTAACCTCTCCAAGCTTTATCTATTCACAGGTAAAATTTCTAACTCTAAAAAACATGAAAATTTATAACTAAGTATTAAAACGAAAGTAGCACATTCAGCAAACAGAATTGTTAATATCTATTGCTTCACACAGCCATAGTGATCTTAGCATTATCATATGCTTATCAAAGTACAGTATAGGAGAGGAGTGATGCAGCATCAGGAATGCCTGCAAATTTCTGATGCCAAACCTACACGTTCAGCAGAGATAACCTGAAGACTAGTAATCATTACAGTTTCATCCTTTTGCTTCTAAACTTTATTCCCAGTTAAAATGCAATTATATAGAGAAGACGGAGCTATTATAAGTCATTTATGCCACTATGCAAAGACAGAAAAGAACAACTTTTGGATCCTAATGCCCCCAAGTTGGGAAATTTGTATAGAAAGTAAGTATCACTGGTGGCAACAATGACCTCTTTTTGTCTTAGATTATAGGAAACTTCTTAAGAGAAAAATTTTGACAAAAATGGTTATAGCAAATAATGGCTATAAAGTGAATATCCTTGAAAAATTTAACCTTAAAAAAAGCTATTTTTTCACATCAAAACTACACCATAGAGAAGAGTGTAAAAAACATATATGTATTATTATAGCAACATGCCTGTGATGTGGAAAGTTTCCTACCAAAGTTAGGTTTGGATGTCAAAACTGATGACAGCCTTTGGGACAGTCAAAGAAAGATTTCTACTTACTCATGCAGGCAGGAAGTCATGAGACTAGGGGCAGAGGGGTGCTTGCTGGGAGGAAGTCGGAAAAGAGAGAGAACAAGCAAAAAGTATGCCATCTTATGAAAGAAAAATCTCTCTGGTGGGAGACTGGTAAGAAGCTTCAGTCTGAATCCAAATTTAAAAGAGGCAGCAACAAAACGTAAATGTGTGTGTTTGTGTGGATGCAACGGGCTTTAGCAGAACGTTGGAGAGAGGACTCGCCAGGACATAGGTAGGAAATGAGGTTTGGACTAAATCGAAAACTCAGTGGGGATGCTAAAATTTTTCCTTGGTCTCCATATTTATATTATAATAGTAACAGTATTACTGATTTTATAAAACAGAAAGCAAACATTAATTGTGCACCACTCACATTATGAAGCAGAACCTTGCCAATAGTTTAGAAATATTCTATGTACTCCTCTTCTTTCACTACTCAGTATTAATCATTGTTCTGAGTTTGTGGTGACTATTTCTTTAGCTTTCTTTATAATATTTTCAATATATACTGTAAATTTACAGATACTCATCTCTATGAATTTCACATAATGGAATAATACTGTGTGAATTTTTTGTGACTTGCTCCTTTCCCAATACATTATGTTTCTGAGGTTCAACCATATTGATACACTCTACTGTCGTTTATATGTCTTTTGCTATATATTATTCCATTGCATGAATACACACGATTTGTTTACCCATTCTAAGCCTGAAGAACATGAAGAACACATGTGTTGCTTATAGTTCTGAGCTGAGCTATTTCTAAGAAAATTCTTTGTATCATCTCTTTATTTTTTTGTGAGGAACATTCGCCCTGAGCTAGCACTAGCATCTGTTGACAATCTTCCTCTTTGTTTTTTTTTTTTTCTTTTGCCTGAGGAACACTAGTCCTGAGCCAATCATCCTGTATTTTGTACATGGGATGCCTCCACAGCATGGCTGACAAGGGGCATAGGTCCACACTGGGATCCAACCTGGTGAACCCGGGCTGCTGAAGAGGAGTGTGTGGAACTTTAACCACTCGGCCACAGGCCGGCTGCTTTATCATCTTTTGATATGAGAAATAATATGTGCAAGGTTTCTCTACTGTATATTCCTAGCAATGGAATTACCTGGCATAGCGTATTTATGTATTTAACTTTACGCCGAAATGCTATCTGAAGTGTTTTGATTAGTTTACTCACACACATCACCACCCCAAGTACCGCTACCCCCACCACAATCATCACACAAATAATATATGAAGGTTGCAGTTTCAAAACTTCACAAAAACACGTCTGTATTTTAAAGATTTTATTTTTCTTTTCTCTCCCCAAAGACCCCTGGTACGTAGTTGCATATTTTAGTTGCATGTCCTTCTAGTTGTCACATGTGGGACACTGCCTCAACATAGTTTGATGAGTGGTGCTATGTCCGCACCCTGGATCCGAACCAGTGAAACCCTGGGCCACCGAAGTGGAGCGCACGAACTTAACCACTCTGCCACAGGGCCAGCCCCTACATCTGTATTTTAAAGTCTAAATTCTTACGAACACTCTTTGGCTCACATGGGAACGGGATGGTAATAGGGAACAAGACAAAGAATAAAATGAGAAAGGAGAAATTCGCCATTCTTCTTTGCTTACTTATTATTTTTTGGAGGATGTTTTGGCAGTATTCCTAACAATTGCTTGTTAAGAAAAGAAAAGGTGGATATTAGAAAGCAGGGCTCGTTAACCACAAAAGAGAAGGATAAAAGTAATTATTCAGAAATGAATAGACTATTAAATTAATATACAGAGGAAGCTGCAAATATACAAATCAGTTTGCCAAAATGGTACAAATGGATGCTCAAATTACAAAAATTGATTATAAATCAGAAAACCCATATGCTAAAAATTACCATGTGAAAAAATTCGCTGAATTAAACACTGTTGATTAGTATTGCAAAAGAAATTAAAGGATAACAATTTATACATACTTCTTAGAACATAATCTTTATTCTACTTTTTACTCTCATTGAGAAATTAAAAACAGCTATGTTTGACAACACAGGTAGGATTGATTTTAAATTTTTTTTCAATAGTTTGGATTATCACAGTGTAAATTAAATAGAAATTGTTAGAAGACAGTGTGGCAAACACTTGTGGAATACCTGTAACATCCATTCTCTTTTTATCTTTGCTTTATAACATCCCAAATTTCACAGCTTTGCAGTAAGATAAGATAGGAATTCAATAGAATGTTAGGGCTTTATTATTTGTTTGTTTGTTTTTTCATTGCTGTATGCCTATTATCATATAATAGACATTTAATAATATTTACTGACTGAATTAATTCCTTCTCAGTCCCTAGGAAAGCTAAAGTTATCAGTGTAGACAATCTCTCAAGCCACAGTAATTGGTCAGAAATGGACACATACCCAAACTCACATAAACCAGAAAAAAACAGGAGCAAAATAATTCAATTCCAGAACTTTGATAACCTACCAAGAAGGTGACGTTTGTCATTTTTCCTAACTCAGATTGAGAGGGCAATAAGCTGCATGAGCTGATAGATGCTAAAAATTTCATTTTTCTTGAAAGTTTTATTGAATGGATTTGAGTTGCTTTCAAATAAAAAAGTCCTATCAAAAACAAAGGACAATTAGAAAATCTTTATAAAACATAAATATGTCTTTATATGAAGAACATTTCAAGACAAAATAGATTTAATAGCTAGCCCAAATAGGAGAAGATATCTTAATATTTATAAATATTTAATATTGTTTTGAATATATCAAGTTATATGAGAATGAAAATATCAAAGATGACAAGCTAAATGAATTGATAGATGTGTCTGTACTCCATTTAGAAGTATTCTAGGTTAAGTCTTTGAGTTTGATGCTTGTTAATTTTTTGAACTTTTTAATAACCATTTAAAAATTCTCCCTATGCTATTGCAGTGGAATTTCTTGCTAAGGAAGCTGGGAATCTAAAAATATGGACAAATTGAAGGAAATTGGATTAACTTGAACAATTACAGGATAATATGTCTAGGGCATTACAAAACGAAACAGATTACATCAGAGGGAATTGTTTGGAAAACAGTGATGCCAATAAATTATCCTTCAAGAATGATATGTAATACACAAATACATCATAATATTTGCCAACTATAGCCATTAGTTGAAGGAATACCAGGAGAAATCATGGAGAGCATATAATATGGACTGCTTTTATAAGTGGGCAAGCAAAGGTAAATAATAACAATAATACTGATATCATTTATTTGCACTTATATAGCATCATTCCTCTGAAGATGTAATGTAACAATATAGGTATCTATATTGTTTTATTTATCTTTAGTATAAGAAAAAAGTGATCAACTTCATTAATAAATAGGGAAACAATCATAAAATGAAAATTCAAATGAGGTCTCTTTATGTGTTGATGAAGTTCTCTTCATTGTATTATATTGCCTCTAATGACAAGACAAAATGAAAACAAAAAGAGCATTAATAGTGTTGGGGAGAGGGGAAATTCTCCCTTCTACCTTTCTTGTGTTCTTATGGCTAGACTAATAATAAAATTATTCTTTCTATTTATTTTACCCTGTGATAATCCAACCTAGTGAAAAAAAATTCAAAGCCAATCCTACCTGTAATATCAAACATACTTGTTTGTAATTTCTCAATGAGAATAAATAGTAGAATTAAGACCAGATTAACAGGTAGAAAATCCATTTAATATGTGTATATTGGAGATCATAGAGAAATGAAGAGATCTTCACTAGTAGAAACCTAAGACTTTATGTGCAGAGAGATGCATGTGCATGAACCATAAGCCTATTCCATAAATGGTGGGCAGGAAGATTTAATGTATTTTAAAGAATTGGAAATATTTTTTCTGATTGAAAAGTAGAGTTTAAATTTGAGATATAAAATTTGTGTGACAAATATGATTTTTAACAAATTATTGCTTTGAGGTTACATGGGAAGCATTTCTGAAATATAGATATAGATAAAGATATATGTAGATCTCTCTTTCTTTCATCCCACGATATCAGACATGACTGTTTCAATATCTGTTACCCTTTAGTTTATTCCATGAGTCAAGGGCTCTGACTTTTATCTTTCTAAGAGAAGATGTCTTGGTGCAGAACAGAGTCCAATAACTGCTGGCATCATGAATCAATATTATTTTGTTCCTTCTTAACTAATTTTATGTTGCCATATATATCCATCCTTTACCAATATTTCTTCAATTGATTTTAAGCTTACAGGGATACTTCCCCACCGAAATTGTACATTAATTTTATTTCTTTCATTTTTTGGTATGTTACTTAAGCTCGTTACTCCATTTATAATTTATTTTGTTGTGGGAGTAAAGTGGAGTTCTCATTTCTTTTTCATATCTGATAGTGTGAAGGGATAATGTTGTATTCCAAAATTATGTTTCTGACCCATTCCTCTTAAATCTTATCACAGTGAAGTAAAACAAAAGATAAAGGAAGAGACAGATAAGGGGAAATGTTAAAGCTGCAGTCTCCTTAATCACACGGGAGTCATTGTTCCTTTTCTTGCTTTTGACTTTCTCTGTCTCTGCAGATTTGTAGTTTGTAACTTACCATTACCTCAAATTTTAGCAGTAATGATCTTTAATTAATAAACAAAGATAAAGAGGATAAAAATAGGAAAGTCATTTAAAAGAATGAAACATCACTCTGGTGGAGGAATATTTGCTTGACTAAAAAGAGTTAGGAGTATAAACATCAGGTGGATTTGTTTTAAGGACCTGAGTTTTAGGAATTGGCTTTAGGTAACGTGACCATGAAATCTATCATCTAAAGAGGGACTATTGAGAGTGAAAGGTGTTGTTATTTTAAACCTAGGCAGTTTCTACTGGGGAAACTGAAATATAGAGTACTCTTGCTTTAGGGGATGGCCTTGACTTTGATGCTTAGAGGATTCAGAGATCAATTTTAAAAGCAGTGATTTGTTCTTAGTACAGAACGCAATGCCTATGGAATAGTAAGTTCTTAAATATTTGTTGAAAAAAATTAATTAATGTTGCCATATGATCCAGCAATTCCATACAAACCCAAAAGAAATGAAAGCAGGGACTCAAATACATATTTTTATACCAATAATCACAACAGCCTTATTCACAATAGTCAAAAAGTAGAAGCAACCCAGGTGTTATGGACTGAATGTTTGGATCCTCTCCAAAATTCATATGTTGAAGTCCCAACCCCCAGTGTGGCTGTATTTGGAGTGGAGCCTCTAAGTGAATAGTTAAAGTTGAACAAAGTCATAAATATGGAGCTCTAATTCGATAGAATTAATACCTTTGTGAGACACTAGAGAGCTACTCTCTCCCTTTCTTCCTCTCGTTCCGTATGCATTGATGAGGATTTTAGGCTGGTTACTTTTAAAACTGCACATGAGGAGCAGGCTCCGAGGACTGGAATTTTGCTTGCCCTTTTGAGAGACATTTGCATTTGTGAAGGAAGGGGGATGACCTTGTAGGGACCTGAAATTGGCCACCCCAATATATGTCTCTTTGGCATCAGAATTGTTTTGGGGCTGATTGCTTTTGATAAACTGGGACAGGAAAGGAGGCTCTGGGGAATGGAACTTGCCCTTGTTGGGACACATTTACATTTGTAAGGTAAATCTCTATCTGTAAAAGGTGCCTCCCTCTCTGTACCAGGAAGAAGAGAGATGACCTCATCCCTAGAAACTCTTAATGGGGAAGGCTAGAACTTAAGTTGGTTGCTGTCTGGCAATTTCATGTAACTGATTTAGGGTGGTGGCATCTGACCTTTACTTAATCCGATTTGATTCTTGTCTAAAAGTCATGGGATCACCCAACGACCAGACCCCACCTGCACTGATACCATTTTAACTTTTTTTCATGTTCTTTCCTTTGTCTTATAAAGAAATGATTCACATACCCATGCCTTATAAAATTAGCCCTAACCCTCAACTTGGGGCAGCAGCAGGAGCTCTGACTGCCTGTGGGTCTTGTCCCCACTCACCAGCTCTGCCTGCCCATGGGTCCTGTTCCCATGCCAGCGGGGGCAGCAGAGGCAGCAGCAGCAGGAGCTCTGACTGCCCATGGGTCTTGTCACCACGCACCAGCTCTGCCTGCCCATGGGTCCTGTTCCATCCTATTCCAGACATCAGGGTCATGTTGACCTGCTAATTTGCAACTAAATACCTCTCTGAAACTTTGATGAAAATGTATCCTGGCTGTTTTTAATGTATCTTCTTTGTTCTAAAAATAGATAAAACTGTACTGAAAACCATGCTTCTCCAGAATGCTTTCTTCCCTTCTGGAAAAAGCCTTCTTGGGTTATAATCCTGTCTCTGGCTCAAGTAAAACTCACTTTATTTCTTTTCTCTATGGAATGATTATTGGTTATTTGCATCAACAGTAGAAATATAGACACTAAAGGCAATTCTATTGAGGTCTCAGGACAAAAAGAAGAGAGTTATAGGGAAAGTCTCTATCATTTTAGAGAATATATATATCATCATGAAGACAATACTGGTAGAAATATGGATGTTAAAGGCCATTCTGGTGAGGTCTTAGATGGAAATGAGGAACAGGGTTATTGGAAACTAGAGGAAAGGTGATCATTGATATGAAATGGCAATGAACTTGGCTTAATTGTGTTCTAGTATTGTGTGGAAGGCAAAACTTGCAAGAAATGAAATTAGATATTTAGCAGAGGATATTCCAAGTAAAGTGTTGAAGGAGCGACTTGATTTCTCTTTAAAGCTGTTTTAAAAAAAAATTCAACTGAGTAAATTTGAAGATCTAATTATCTTTATTAATCAACTCAGGAATAGAGCAGCATCCCATCCAGCAACCAGAAGGGAGGTACAGGGCTTGTACAAAAATGGAAAGTTTTTGTAGGAAGAAGGGTGAGGCAAGGCAGCTATTAGCAAAAGAAAAGAAAGAATTATTTTTAGGGTGGACATCTCTTGGAGGGAAAAACAGGTTGCCTTTATCTTTCAGATTGCCTCTTCTTCTTCTGTAGGATGGAGAAGGGCCAGGTGACAGATTACCTTACTGGTGCTTGACCAGAAAATTCCAGACTGGTTGAGTAAGATCACATTTCTAGAAGAAGCTGAAACTGCAATTAGATCTGGTATTAAATATAGGTTTGGTATCATGGGCTTTAGCATGAGTGATGCCATTTTGGACCTGTAGTTTTCTTTTTAATTCAGTTTATATGAGTGGAGAAAGATAAATTGAAGGAATTGTTGAACAAAAAGAACAAAAACTTGAAGATTTGGACATTTCCTAGCCTATGCATGTCTCAAAAAATGAGAAAGCCTGTTCTGAAGAGAACACTAAGGGTGTAGATGAACAACCACTTGATAAGGAGATTAGCATGAGTGTAAACTGGAAATTTAGTCAGTGAGTCAGCAGAAGTCAGGAATAGACATGGGATTATACCAGCAGAAATATTGCCAACTGGGAATAAAGGAAACAGAGAGAATGGGACAGAATGAAGGAAGGTTGCTAACAAACATTATCTTTCAAGAAAAGGGAAGAATGACCTTGAAGGTAATTCAGAGATCATCAGTTCTTCCACTCCCACCACAGACCCAGGGGATAAGGTTGACTCAGTCTCAGTTTCAGAGGATGGGGCCCTTGAGAAGAGCTGAAGATGGGGGCCACCTAGAAGAGCATTGAAGGATGCTGCTGCTTCTCTTATGGGCCTGGAAGGCACAGCATGGAACCAAAAAAGATTATTCTGGAACTTTAAGATCAAATGGATCTTGATCAAATGGATAATAATGAACACCAAAGGCATTAAGTGATCCATTTGAAGGATTGTAATCTGATTAAGTGATTGGTGAAGACTCTCTGTCTTATAAGAGGGGCAAATCAAACTGAGGGAAAATGTTCTTTTCTGACTATGCACTGTATTCAGTCCCTGCATTGCTGAGAAGATTGTCCTCATGAAAAGAAGATTTTCTTTTTTGAAAAATGGAAAGATCAAATGGAATTCAACTTGCTAGGTTTTGGACTTGCATGGGACCTGTCACCCCTTTCCTCCTTAATTGTTACATATTCAAAGAAGATTTTCATGACCCTTCTCTCTGATACTGACTCTCTTAATCTCAAGTTTGTGTGCATGATGTGCAATAAACCAATCACTGAGACATCGGTATTCAGAGATAGAGAAAGGTTTATTTAAATTGGCCAAAACGAGAAGGCAGGAGGCTAGGTTCTTTCAAATCTGCCTTAACAAGAGAAGAAAGTAGGGGGTTTTATAGAGCTAAGAAGCTTTGGAGGAGGAGTTTTGGAGAAACAAAGGGGAAATTCATATTTCTTTCACTCCAGATAAAGCCCTGGGCAACCAGACTTCCAGGTGTCAACTGCAGCTGGGGCCTGATTATCTGGTGATGGTAATTTCCTTGAAGGCATTCTTTTTCTTCTGCAAACCAAGCTCATAAATTTTTGTGACCCTTCAGTCATCCCTCAGGTTAAACAAGAAAACAGAAAATTAACAAGAGTAGCTTCTTTTCACTTGTATCTGTGTTGGGAACAAGGCCGAAGGGTCATCATTTTCTTATTGCATATTTACAGCAACCCTTGTGTACCCGGCTTCCTCTCCAGGCTTGTCATTAGTCAATACAAATGACATGTCTGTAGGATGAGGAAGGGCAAGCATGCCATATGCCTGGAGACTGGAGAAATAGAAACACTGGAGAAGGGCACTAATGGGTTTAGAAGGAAAGGGGACAAACGCATAAGTTCATCTATCATATTTCACTGCTCATTTCTATCAATCCATCATATTTGAATGATTAGTATTCATGATTTTACATATTAATAAATAGATTCTCTACAAGGTTATATAATTGAAAAGATCACAAACCAGGTGGCAATTTATTAAGTACTGTCAAATAACTTTTCAACTCCGTCCACTTGGCTCATTATCCACGGCTCCTGGCTCATTCCAAATAATTAGAATCTCTTTGCTGACTAGCTTAAGAGCCTCCAAATCGTGTTCATTACCATCACTGTGTATAGCCCCACAGTACAGCCACACCGAGTTCTTTTCAAAAACACATCTGACTACATAACTTTGTGGCATAAAACCATTTAGTGGCTTACTAATATTTTAGAATTGAGATAACGCACTGCAGGGACTGCCCTTTGACAATCTTTTAAGTTTTATGTTATATAACTTACTTTTTCTTTCCCTGGTCTTCTCTTAGTTCCTTAAAAGTGTCATAATTTCTCATAATACAGAGAGTTTACAAGTGAGGTTCATAGTCTCACGCATCTTTTTCCTGTCTCTCTTGCTTGATTATTCAATTTCTTCTCATTCTTCAGATTTCAGGTCAAGCATTCCTTTCTTAGGTGTCTTATCTGAACTGCTCCCCAGGCTAGATCAGATTCCATTACGTATCTACATAGATTTATTTGTTTTGTGTTGTGCTTTTTCTTCCATTATGTCATTATTTGATTAATATCTCTCTCATACGCTAGATAGTACACTATGGGACTAGGAATATTTATTAGTTAAATACTCTTAGTCTATAAGATGTTACATCACATATAATAGGTACTCAATAATCTATTGTTGAATAAATAAGAGAGCCAGAAAGAGAAAGTATATTTCAATGCTTATTATTTTGCTCTGCTTGGTGCAGAATATTAAAAATGAAAGTAAGTGGCAATCTAAAGAAATAAAATATTTTATCAGTTCAGGATTAAAATTTGGAATAAAAATATCATGTTTTCATTCTTTCATAGTCTTATCATTTTAATCTATGATCATATGTTACTGCTTTACAATCCATAAAAACAAGATCCTTTGCAAGTTAGATGAAAACAATTATATAATAGCCTGATTTTCAAGGAAAATTAATATAATTTCTTGGACAACAGAATCTTTATGTTATCTAAAGTGTTTTAACTATTAGCTGATTGATTGATTTATCTTTGCGGTGTAGCTGAAAACAATTGGAATTGAAATTACCTTTGTTTCCAGATAAAATCATAATACTTTCTTGAGATGCACCATAGAATGTTCATAAATGGTTTTGGTGCTCAAAGTCGGTCGCTCGGCGGGCTAGAAAAATAGGTTGAGGGGGGGTTAAGTTGCTTTATCTTTTTGTCATTATAAACTATTTTGCATACTGCTGTCTTCCTTATATTTCCAATGCTTTATAGCATAATAAAGGGCTAGGTTTGTTTTTGATATCAGGAAAACCCTGCAGGACAAAGGAGAGTAACATCGTGTTAAAAAAAACCAACAACAACAACTATTTTTTTCCAAAAGGCCAGAACATTACAACATCATTCACTTGTTTTGTGTCAAAACAAAGATTGTTTTGATACAAACTGAATTGTGTGTGAAAAATGTATATAGTGGCTACTGGCAAGATAAGCGCTGTGTAATTTACAAATCTTGTAACAAACTGTGTCATCTATTTGAAAAATGTGTCATTTCTATCATGAGTTTATGTCAGCACAAGGTGTCAGATGGGTAGCTCTAGGGAGTGAAATTCTGTTTGTCCACCTACTTTGCATCTTATTTTTCATCTTTAAAAGCAGACTGAAGTGATATGTGTGTGTTATGATTCCACGGCTCTGCTCTCTCTGACACCCTTCCTCACGTGCACTTCTCAACAATAGAAGGATGTCAGAAAAGAGAACTTTTCATATCAGCAGCATCAGTACAGCTGCATTTTTTCCCATGCAAATGCTATGGGAAAAAATGAAAAAAATTAAAAATCTGGACTTCTCACACAAGTCCTTATTTCCTAGACATTTACGTTTTCTTCTGCTTTGCCCAGAGATAACAGATGGTGAGGTGGTGATTCTGGATGCTAATTAGGTTGCTGTGTTTTTCAGCTAACCTTAGGTAGACACAGTCCTCCGAGGGCTGATTACCACTATGCCATTTACAAATGCTCGCAGATAACCATTAAACACCCTTTCATAATGAACTTTTTATAAACAATAAAACCATGATTAACTCTAGCATAATAAAAAAAACTGTAACAGCAAGATAGTAATTAAATGCACTATGGCATTATAAGAGTGATTTTCAAGTTTTAACTCTGGAACTAGTAGGCATACAACAAACAAAAACTAGAGTATTTTTATGTGATTCATTGAAGTTTCTGTATTACGGAGACACAAAGAGAACTCCAGTGGAAGAAGACAGATTCTTCAGGGGCGGAATTAAGAGATTGGAAAATTGAGTCTAACTCAGTCATCTTGAATAAAACATCGAAAGCAAGAGGGAAAGAATGTGCACATTATCTTTGGTGGGATATGTTAGGAAGTAACTATGATTAGATTCATGAATAGGTAATGATATTCTATACAAAGGGATATTTTTATCTAATTAGAGTATGAATGTTTTTAAAATACCACCAGATTTGTAAACGATATTTACATCCATATTTATTAAATAACATCTTAAGTTTATTAATTGATAAAAATCTTTTCATGTTACACATAAGGAAAACATGCTTGGATAAAAAAATGGTTACATGTTGAAATGTAATACTGTCTCCTGAACCGCAAACAATATTTTTTTAATGAACATTTTAAATAAACAAATTTTTCAAAGAATTGGGATGAAATTTTTTAAAATTCAAGTTTGAACTGAGATCTGAAGAAGCATTTCAATATGCAAAGTTGTTGCAAATCTGACACTGAACGTAGGTCTAATGTCTAAATCACTGCAGAGTTTAGTAACAGTATTAAACAATCTCAAGCCTGCCATGTGATGTATTTATCTGTCCAGAAACGGCAGCAGAGTAAAGTAGCTAAAAGCAAAGATTCTGGAATTAAAATCCATGGTTCAAATTCTGTTTCTACCATTTAGCATCCTTGTGAAATTGGACAAGTTTCTTAACCTGCTTTAACTTCACTTTCCTTGAGTAGCTTCTGTGAAAACTAAATAAGATGGTTCACATTAAATATTTAGCACTCAGCCTAGAACATGGTAAATACTCTATAGACAGTGCTGGATATTTATTATTAGCATCATCGCCTAGGGAGGGATGTGAGAGATAAAATTGTGTGTAAATATAATATGCATTCTAATAGTAAACACAGATTAGAAAAATGATGCTTTTTCAGGTTTTTGTAAAAATCCCTCTTATGACTGTGATGTGTTCCAGTTTACGTGTTTGGTGGTGGTGGTCGACAAGAATTCAAAAGAAGTAGAAAAATTTAAACCTACATCAACCAGATTTGGATTAGGAAAAGCCTTTTTCTGTTCTAAGTGTACTATGAGAACAGGCTACTTTCAGTAGAGTTGCATTGGACATATTGAGCTGCATTTCCAATACATGGAATATTCCAGTGATAAAAATGTGCTTTAATTCATGTCTCCCATCTATGTTAATATCCTCTCCCTTCTAAGATTTATAAATTTCTACACCAAGCATAGTTTGAACAATATTTACTGAAGTGCAAGCCTATGGAATGTAACAGAGTCAATAAATAGCTTATCTTTTTATAGCTTTGGAATAAATTCATTAAAATCAGAAAATCTGGGATTCAGTTCTGCATTGGCACCAGTATTATGTCTGCAGACTCCAGAGGAGGGTTTGCCTTATGGTGTCTCATCTTTTATATACCTATATATATATACATGCATGTATATATATACATACACACATATGTGTGTGTATGTATATATATATATGTATGTATATATATGTCAATGTGTTTTCTATTTTTAAGTTAAATTAGTTTATGCTAACATGAGATTTCCTTATTTCAAGTAAAATTTCACGTTTCATCTCACTTTATTTTCCAGAGGACTATTATCTGTGTTCCAAGATAATTCATTTGAGAATATCTACCCCATTTTACAGATTTGATTTCTCTGAAAGTACATATTATCTTCACTTTCAAGATAATTAAAGCTCAGAGGAGCTCAATGACTTGTCTAAAGAAACTTGTCTAAAGAAAATTAGGGTCAGACTCGCAATTATAGTCCAGACATTTTTAGTTCCACTGTAATGTACTTTTTACTACGTACTGTTGTTTCCTTGTTTTATATGTAAGTGTGTGTGTGTGTGTGTGTCTCTCTGTGTGTCCTCATAACGGGATATATTTCAAGGCCACTTAACTGGTGCACATTTGTCATAGTATTCTAATATCTTGTATGTTGTCCATGCAATACCTTAGAGCTTGAGAAAATTGCTCACCTCTTCTTTATATATGTCGTTTGTCTACTCTCTATGCCTTATCCACTCTTCTTGATATTTTTCACCTATTTGGAAATTTTAATCAAAACAAAACTCATAAGAAATTTACTTCTCATAAAAAAGAGAAAATTAAAAAATAGGCTCAGACCGACGTTCTAACCAGTTGAGGATTTTGAATCTGACGGTTGCACCAAGAAACAAATAATTGAAAAGTATTTTCTATGAAAATCTCCAAAGCTCTTTAACTTTACCTTTTCTATGAACTTACACAATATGAATGTACCATTTCTCTGTTGCTTTGTGTTGTTACTGTGTTTATATTGAGAATGTATAAAATGCTTATAAATAAGTGACTGCTTACTTTGTGTGGGTTCTAGTCACATTATTATCATTTAAAAAAATCACTCTGCCAGTTAGTTAGGTCCTCAGTTTTCTGTATATGGAATTAGTAAGACTCAGTCCCTAACTTTTAGGGACTTAAATCCAGTGCAAGCGTGAGGAGATACATATTTCTGTAGTGCAATAATTTACGGAAAGTAATGGGGGGTGTAGTGGGTTTGGCAGCAGAAATACCAATTAGTAGACTGCTGCACCAATCCAGAGAAGATATCAGGATCAGGATTGAAACTATGGTAGTGGCAGTTGGATGGAAAAAGAAGCATCATAGTAGGGGTCATTTTAGATAAATTTTAATCTTTCTTATTAAGGTTCAGTTAACTTGTTTGTTTCTTGTCTGTCCGTTCCCTGAGGGGAACATATTCTAGCTTTTCCCCTTATGTTGTCAAAAGGTAATCTCTAGACATGAAGGAAAAAGTCATTGGCTGATATCCAATTGTTTTATCTTTAAGTTTTAATTTTGACAATTCCAGACTTGCATTAAAATTGCAATAATAGTACAGAGAGCTCAGATTTCCCAAATGTTTACTCTTTATTACATTTACATTATCATCTCACTCCTCACACACACACACACACACACACATATATTGCTATTTTTCCTGAACTTTTTGAGAGTAAGTTGTAGATATGGTGTCCATTTACCAATAAATACTTCTGTGTGTATTTCCTTGAAACCAGTACATTATTTTACAAAACCACTGTATGATTATTAAATTTTCTCATTTGTCGCAATGTCTCCAATCTACTCTTTAGCCACTCAATTTTCATTCTCATGATAAGCTCTGTTTTTCCTCATCTTCACTGTGTTTATATATTTATTTATCTGCTTCACAAATTGATATTTCCTGTACAAGCCTCTAGCTAATTTCCAATGATGCCTGGCCCTAAATAGGGCCATGACCACACCAAACACATCCCCTCAAAAATCTACCCTGACAAATGGAGGCTCTGAGCTCTCATCCAAGATTGTGAAATGGAGCCAAGAGTCATCTGTCCAGAAGTGATATTTCAGCCTCCGTGGGGTTTATCAGCCTCAGAGAGGAACACACTTCCCACAGCAATGTCCATGAAGATGAACTATGCTAAAGCCTAGCCCTCGAGCCTAGGAAAGGGAAGTAAGGAAGGTGTTTTACTCAATGCAAGTCCAACTTCTGCTGTAGGAAAAAAATTTCTTGTGGAAGAGAGCATGGTAAATCTACTCTACTTTTGTTCTCTGTCTCCACCCATCCTTATTCCCCTGGGAATTTTTCCATAATAAAACCAAAGAAAATATTACGAATGCAAATAGTAATTCTCTTTTTATAAAACTCCTTTAAAAATGCAAGTGCAAAATGTAACTATTTACATATATACACAGCACATATTCTAAATAGCCTGTTATGTGAATAATTGTACTTTAAACATGCACCTTACATCAATTTATTCTTCAATAGTAAAATATACCTTTCTCTACTTAAATATGATGCAACTCTTCACATATTTATACAGGATATATTCTAAATATTGTATAACTTGAATAATTGCATTTTAAGCATGTACTTTACATAAATGTTTTCCACTGGCAAAATGTATCCTTCCTGTATAAAAATGAGTGTAATGTCCTTTCTCATGAAGTTATACGTGGGTTTTTGTTTGTTTTTAAGGTAGGGAGAGAGCCCTTATGGAAATGGTTATATCAGAAATCAGTTCACGTGCAGTGTTTATTGTGCTTAGTGTCTCAGCCTATTAATTTGATTCTAATATCTGTCTTGTTGGAATATCCTAGAAACTGGTCTTCTCACTCCCAATTTGTTAGCCACTAATTGGAGGTTACATTTCCTTGCAAGAAATAAAGATGTCAGGTGTGATGCTGTTTCAGACATTCCTACTGTTTGAGTTACAAAACTTTAATTCACCAATTGTATAATAAAGTCAATAGGGAAAAATATTTCTTTTCTTATCTATTTATTAGGTGGAGAAATAAAATATTTCATATAATTTCACTTTAAAAAGACCTTATGTATGTGGTATTGAGATTGTGCATATCTTGACTGTGGTGATGGAAACAAGAACGCACACATGCAATAAAATTGTATAGAACTTAAAAACAAACATAGCCACATACCAAAATGACTGTAGGTAAAACAGGGTAAATCTGACTAAGATTAGAGTATTCTATGGATATTAACATTTTGGTTGTGATATTACACTCTAGTATTGCAAAATGCTAACATTGGGGGAAATTGAACAGTGTGCAACGAATCTCTCTGTATTTTTTTTACAACTGCATGTAAATCTAAAATTATCCCCCCCAAATTTTCAATTCAAAAAGTCCTCCCTGTTACTCTTAAACAATTTTGTTCTTTTTAAATGTAACTAAGAAAAAATTTGATATCACACGCATATTCATTTGACATCATTTTGAAGTTCGTCTCAAGGAAGTTTATTAAACATATTCCCTTTGCAGTGAGACTCCAGGCAAATGAATGTCATAAAATATTTATATTCAATATCTGATTATTTAAAATAGGACATGACTATTATTTATTATATTTTGGAAAAAAGTGAAAATGTTCATTTGCCTTTAGCAACCAAGGAATTCATTCTGTTGCTAATTGGCCTTGCTTTGCGGGGATAGCATTTTCTTTCCTGTGTTTTAATCTCATTTCTCTAGTTTTCTTTTCCTTTGTTTATTTCCCAACTTCTGCAGCTCCATTCCAGTCTGTTCTCCAAAGCACAGCTAGAAAAGTCTTTTTTCAAAAACTGAAAACTTTTCCACTCCTACTCTGTGCCAAATTCATCAGCAAATCTTGTGTCCAGAAGCAGATTTACCATGAAGCTAAAGAATTGAAGCCTCAGGGTCCCTCACATGCACAGATTTGTCCCAAGGCCTCCTACTTATATTTATGTTTGTAATTTTATGTTCTTTTCTTACAGAGGCCAAAATATGATTAGACTTCAAGTCCCATGAAGCTGGGAGTCAATGCTGCCTGTCATTTTAATTTCCAGGCTATTTCTTTCTATTGCTAGCAGTACCCTTCCAATTCCTCAACTTCTTTTTGCCTGAATTACATTAATAGCCAAATGATCGTGTCTTCTTATGCCAAATAGGCCAAACTTCTCTCAAATTTCTAGTTCTAAACTTATAGTCCTATTTGCACCCACAGCCATTTCCTATTCTCCCTCCTTAAAATTGGAAGAGCCCTTTTCTCTCTAAACCTGGTGACCTAGATTCTCCCACTTCCTCCTCCCCCTCAATCAACTCACTCTTAGCTTATCGATGTGTTCAAATTTTCCTTCAAATTTAACATTTTTACATGCATGTTTAAACTTATTCAGGTTTATTTCTTGTCAAACACTGCAGCAGCAACACAACTATGAAGGACAAAAAAAAAAGCCCTTGGAATTCCTGTTCTTATCCAGCTACTGTTCTTTATGTTATGGACTTTTCCAAGCTAACCTATGAACAACTTATATTTCTTGGTTCTCACCTCTTCTGTTAATTCTCTGAAACTTACTCCCAAGATTGTTAATAACTTTCTTTCTATTAAATCCAATGGCTTTTTATTGATCTCGGTTTACATTTGACCTGTGTCATGTGGCATGACTACTTCCTCCTTGAAACACTCCTCTCGTGACCTCTGCGGCTCAACAGAATCCTGGTCTCTTCCTATTGGCCTGAGTGTTTCTTTGGGTTCCTATTACATTGTTCACCCTTGAAATGTTCTCATACTATGCTTATTTTTTTAACAGACTTTATTTTTTAGAGCAGTTTTAGGTTTACAGCAATCTTGAGAGGAAGATACAGAGATTTCTCATATATTCCCTCCCTCTGCACAGGCACAGCTTCTCCTGTCATCAACATCCTCCATCAGAGTGGGACATTTGTTGCAACTGATGAACCTACATGGACACATTCTTATCATCCAATGTCCGTAGATTACACGATAGTTCACTTTTGTGTTGTACATTCTATGAGTTTAGACAAATTTATAATGACATGTATCTACCATTATAGCATTATAATGAAGATTTTCACTGCCTTAAAAATCCTCTGTGTACTGCCTGTTCATCCCTCTGTCCTCCCTAACCCCTTGCAACCACTGATCTTTTTACTGTCTCCATAGTTTTGTCTTTTCCAGAATGTCATATAATTTGGAATCATACAGTATGTAGTCTTTTCAGATTGGCTTCTTTCACTTAGTAATATGCATTTAAAGTTTTTCCATGTCTTTTCATGGCTGGAGAGTTCATTTCTTTTTAGTATTGAAAAATATTCAATTGTCCATATGTATCACAGTTTATTTATCCATTCACCTACTGAAGGACATCTTGATTGCTTACAAGTTTTGGAAATTATAAGTAAAGCTGCCATAAACATTTTTGTGTAGGATTTTGTGTGGACATGTTTGCAACTCCTTTGAGTAAATACCATGGAGCATGATTGCTGGACCATATATTAAGTGTATTCTTAATTTTGTAAGAAACCACCAAGCTATCTTTCAATGTTGCTGTATCATTCTATTCTCACCAGCACAGAATGAGTGCTCTTGTTGCTCCACAGCCTTGCCAGCACCTGGTGTTCTCAGTCTTCTGGATTTTGGGCATTCTAAGAGGTGTGTAATCATATCTCATTGTTGTTTTAGTTTGTATTTCCCTGATGACATATGATATGGAACATCTTTTCATATGCTTATGTGTCATCTATATATCTTCATTGGTGAGGTGTCTGTTAAGGTCTTTGGCCCATTTTTTTTAGTGAGGTTTTTGAGATTCTTATTGTTGAGTTTTAAGAGATTATTTTATAGTTTGGAAAACAGTCCTTTTTCAGATATGCCTTTTGCAAATATTTTCTTCCAGTCCATGGCTTGTCTTCTCATTCTCTTGACATTCTATTGCAGAGCAGAAGTTTTTAATTTTAATGAAGTCCCACTTATTGATTCTTTCTTTCATGGATGGTACCTTTAGTACTGTATCTAAAAAGTCATTGCCAAACTCAAGGTCATCAAGGCTTTCTTTTATGTTATCTTCTAGAAGCTTTATAGTTTTGCATTTTACATTTAGGTGAGTGATGCATTTGGAATTAATTTTTTTAAAGGGTGTAAGGTCTGTATCTAGATGTATTCTTTTTTCATGTAGATGCCCAGTTGCCCCAGTACCATTTGTTGCAAAGACTATCTTTGCTCCATTGTATTGCTCTTGCTTCTTTGTCAAAGATCAGTTAACAACATTTATGTTGATCTATTTCTGAGCAATCTATTCTGTCTCATTGATCTATTTTTCTTCTTTCACCAGTATCATACTGTCTTGATTACTGTAGCTTCCTATTCTTCTTCTACATAAACTACTTAACACATTCATTCAGCCTCATGATATCAAATAGCACTTATAAGCTTATTTACTTGTTCAGCATTGTGTGTTGAACACCCTCTTTGTGAGAGGCTCTGTGTTTAGTACTGGGGATAAAATCTGAGTAAAAGTGATGTGCTGACTAACCTTAATCAAATAATCATACAAGTAAATTGCTAAATACAATCCACAATCATTGTTATTTAGGAAAAATATACTACACTCAGTGAGTGTACAAAAGTTAGACCTAATATGGGAAGAGTTTCTTTGAGGACACATATTTGAGCTGAGATCAGAAGTGGAAGCAAGAATTAACTTATTAATTGCAAGCTAGAGTATTGCAGTAGTGGTAGCAGCAGAGTAAAAGTCTTGAGGCAATACCTAGGGTTTTTATAATTTTGGCCTTCTATCATAAATTGCAGATTCTTTTATAATAGTACTTTAATTTACTTTTGGAGGATTATCTCTCCTCCACGTAACGTGTTAGTAGTGTTGTTGATCAAGTTTACCTACCTTCTCCTTACCAGTAAATGTGTGTGTAATCCAAGTTAGTTCATTCATATATTCTCTCCTAGAAACATGAATTTTGGACAGAATCTTTTTTAAATGAAAATAAAATTGGAGCTTATTCATTCCTGTATGGATATGGGCATGAAACTGTTGAATAGATTCCAGAAAATCTTTTTTTCTTTGTCTGTGTCCCTGGCCTTCCTGTCAGTTCTGTGAGCTCTCCTGTATAATTCCTGATAATTCCCTCTCTTCTGAAGTTAGTCCAATTCAATATCAATTCTTCACTTTGAAAAATCCCTAGTGATACATATTTAAAAAAGCATGGAATTTTTAAATGAAAAATGGGTCATTGTAGGTGAAATGAAAGGAGAGAGGAATGAACAAGATCAATTTAGGGCAGAGGAAGGGATAGAAAATACCCATTTTCAGTCTGTTTTAATGATTAAGTCTTTATCCTAAGATAGCAGGGGAGCCATTATTAGAAAATGTTCAAACAGAAGAGTTACATGATCAGATATACATTTTAAAAACATAGCCCTAGATTCAGTTCAGAAAATACAGTGCAAGCAGAAAAAGTAAATGCAAGACCAGTTAGGAAGCTGTTACATTAGGGAGATAAAAGTTGAGAAGGAAAAAAGCAAATGGATTTCAGAATCATTTGGATGGTAAAACTGACACATCGTTCTCTCACGGTAGCAGAAAGGAGAGGCAAGTGTATAGAAGGACGCTTTGGTTTCTTTAAACCTCTAAATGTCACAGATGGCATTCAGAAACAGAGTTCCTTAAGTCTCTGGCTTAGAGAACTTGATGATTAGAAATTCCTTGTACAACGAAATAGGGAATAATGGATGAAAATTAGATTTAGGTAAGGGCATTTTTGGTTTAGGCATTGAATTTTCTAAATTATTAGTGATTTTGAGACATACAAGAAAATATGTCCACTAGGCATTGACTACTGGTGCCTGAGGCCTGGGAAGTAGTTTTAGGGGTCGTTTCAGACTTTTCTGAGCTTCAGAGCCGTATAGCCAACCTCCTATTTGGCATCTCCAATTGGAGGCCTCCAATGCACCTCCAACTCCATGTGTTAAAAACTGATCTCTGTGTGCGCTCCTCTCAAGAAGCCCACCCTCTTCATCGTCCATTATTGCTCATCTCAGTAAACAGCATCACTATCCACCTAGTTGCCATAGCCAGTAACCTAGATTATAATTACTTGTTCTTTCTGCTACAGGTCCCGTTTCAAAAAACAATCAACAATATCTCTTTACATTGAAAATTGCTCTCAAATTAAGTTTGATTTTATTATATCCTTATGTCATACCGTAATTCTTTGCATTTATTATGCAATTGTGAATATTAAACTTTGCATTCTATCTAGAAGTTGAATATGTTCCAAAGAGTGATGTGTGTCCTCCTTTTAATGTCAGTCATTATTCTCTCTGGTTTTACTATTGTTATTAGGTTGCTGTATTTAAATTTAATGAAGCATTTATTCTCAATCAAGAAAACCATTGAGATGATACAATTCTATAAGTCTGTGATGTAAAATCAGAGTAATAAACTTTATTTGGTGTGAGATGAGAAATGATTGAATATGCTTTCTATTCATTAAAATTCTTTTATTCTTCCTCTATGATATTTATAAGTGAAGTAAATAATAAAAGGTGTTAAATTTTTTTTCTACTCTTTTCTGTGAACTTCACTTATAAAGTATAAAGACAAAACTTCCTGGACAAGGACAACCTGTTCTTTTTTATGATGCCTAGGATGCAACAATAGAAAAGAGAATTAATGCACTGCTGCTATCTCACAGGAAAGTCAATCTTCATCACAAGTCTACTCCTCCTAAATATGTAAATTTCTTTAAAGAATAAGGTGAGGGAGAAAAATGGGACGAATTAGCATATGTTGCCTAGTAAAGCCTAGGTTTTGAAATAGTTATTTCAAATGTCAACATAGGAAACTCAGAAATTTTGTACCCAAATAAAAAGTGTATTAGTGGATGGATTTATAATGTATATATGTGTGTGTGTGTATATATATATATATATATATATATAATCCAGAAGATATTTTTTCTATTGTTCCTGGATTAACTAGAATAATAAAAAACAAAGAAATGAAAACAACTCATTTCTTATGCAACTGTTTTTTCACTTTTCTCTAAGCAAACAAGCAAAAACCATCTCCATTTTGAAATCGAATCATCCACTGAACTAAATTTTTGTTGTAGTATTAGTTTGCTTGCAAATTACACCTTTTAAAGTGCCTGTCACATATTAAATATTTCTTAGATTTGATCCACGGACCACTGTACTTACTGATAAAAAAGAAAAGAAAATTTTTATATCTGCCCCAAATATATCAGAGTAGAATCTATGGATATGGAGTCTAAGAATGCACTTAAATTGCTCTTGTTAATGATACTTGTAGTCTTCAAATTTTAGAACTAGTGCTGTGAAGACTCGAAAAAAAGTTATTTTGCTTTGGTCATGCAGAGAATAATACAGAGTAAGCAATAAGCAAAAAGAAAAAAGAGATATCGAGCTCACATTGCTAAAAAGTAAAATTGATCATGATAAAAGCAACATTTTTGGACTTCCAATCCAGTAGCTTTCCAAATGAATGCAAATTTCATGGTGAATATGAGTTTTCCAAAGCATGGAAGAAAGCCTAATAGAACAAAGGTCAAGGTCTTTGTCAAGTTTTAAGTTTCTTGCCCAAATTTTTCTCTTGCTTTTCCAACATATAACCTAACAATTTTCATAGCCATAAACAAAAGATGTTTTAAAATTATTGATTATTATGAAAGATTCTATGTTAATTTCAATCTTCTTTATTCTTTTGTATGTGCAAATAGAGTACATTTAAATAGATAAATTTAGAAGGATAAATTCAGCTCTTGACATATTGTAGTGAATTAATTTTGACCAACCAAATATTTTATTTAAGAGATGAGGTTATATGTAATGCAGCAGCTTTGTATCCTCACATATAGGTAAATCCCCTGATATATATTTTATAATTTTAGGATTAAAAGTTAAGTTGAGAAATAGATGCTTAAGAAGAGAATCTGGTCAGCCTATTTTTTCTTTCTTAGAAAATAAACAGCCAATTATTTTTCTGTAAAAATGTACTGAAATATTTAGTGATCTCCCACCTTTTTTGGTAACTAAATTACTTTAAGAAAATGATTTACAAAGTGTTTCCTTGTTAGCGTGTGCCTGTTATTCATATGCTCGGCCAGCAAGCCATGACTAGAGGGCCAAATCCAGCTTGCTGCCTGTTTTTGTAAACCAAGTTTTATTGGAAAGCAGCCACAATCACTTGCTTATGTATTGTCCATGGCTGCTTTTGTAATACAACTGCAGAACTGAGTAGTTGTCACAGAGACAGTATGGCCTACAAACCTTAAATTATTTTCTATCTGGCTTTTTACAGAAGTTTGCAGTCCTGTGGAGTGTATTGGACAACTGGAGTGGATCAATCTTTCTTTTTATATTTCCCGAGGAAGAGTCACCCTGAGCTAACATCTGTGGCAATCTTTCTCTATTTTTTAGTATGTAGGTCACCAGCACAACATGACCACTAATAGAGCAGTGTAGGTCCACACCCAGGAACCGAACCAGGTCCACCAAACTGGAGGGCACCCACCTTAACCACTAGACCAATGGGGCTAGCCCATGGAGTGGATCAATTTTTACTCCTTCCTATTATGGCAAATTTATACTCAGTAATAACTGTGAAATGAACTGAAGATAATGGCTAGGAAATAAATGCAGAGAAAATTTTCTTTGGTTCTACTTTATTTTTATATTCATGCCAGTAGAAAATAATTAAGTAAAAACACAAAAAATAAATAATGAAATAGTATATTATAGTATAAAAAAGATTACTGCCTTACTTCTTTTACATTCAATTTCTTCTTAAATGAGAAAACATGTATCTACAGCAGTCCATCACAATCACCAATAATAACTTCACAGTAACTCTTAAGTGAATTTTAATAAAACTGGAATGTCTGTGAAAGGTATATTTCAGGCAAATAGCAAATTGTACCACTGATGTAATGTCTTCTTTTCTTGGTTTTGTTTTTTCATGTGTGTGTGAGGAAGATTGCCCCTGAGCTAACATTCATTGCCAATCTTCCTCTTTTTGCTTGAGGAAGGTTGTCGCTGAGCTAACATCTGTGCCTATCTTCCTTTATTTTGTATGTAGGATGCTGCCACAGCATGGCTTGATGAGCGGTGTGCAGGTCTGCTCCTGGGATCCAAACCTGCAAACTCCAGGCCACTGAAGTGGAGCGCACAAACTTAACTACTACACCACTGGGCTGGCCTCTTCTTTTCTTAGTTTTAAGAAACACAATAAAAGGTAAAAAGAAGAAGAAATTTAAATTTTAAAGAAATTACCACAACATCTTTAGCAAAGCAAAATGTTGCACCCCCAGTTTCCACTCACTGCTTGAAATTTTAAACACAAGTAAAAGCTCCAAGTGAACTCAATAAAAATGAAGTAACACAAATTTTCTTTCTTTGTCTTTCCCTTCACTATGTGATTATTGTTTATTTCTAACCTATTACTTGAACACAGTATTATGAAGTACCACGGAAGCTGGAGACGCAAACTGTGCCCTAAGCAAGACTGAAGGATTTTGAACTGCTATGAATTTATTCTTGATTGAGTCTTTGTATTCTTCCAGGTAGAAGCCAAAGTTTATTAAAGTATAAGTAAGTAATAATGTGCTAACTTCGAGGTTACTATATCTTGAAATTCCACAGTAACTTCAGCAATTATGTAGCAGTTATTTTATTTTTTTATTTTTTTATTTTTTATTTTTTATTTTTTACGGGGAAAGATTTGCCCTGAGCTAACATCTGTTGCCAATCTTCCCTTTCCTTTTTTTTATCTCCCCAAAGCCCCACTACATAGTTGTATATTCTAGTTGTAAGTCCCTCCAGTTCTTCTGTAGCCGCCACCACAGCGTGGCTAAGGACAAGGCGAGTGGTGTGGTTCTGTGCCGGGGAACCAAACCCGGGCTGCTGAAGTGGAGCCCACCAAACTTCAACTGCCAGGCCATCAGGGCTGGCTCATGTAGCAATTATTTCAGCAATTATTTGTAAGTTCTCTGCACACTGCACTTCCTTATTCCCTACACTGCGGTAGACATCTGTTGCCCTGTCCTTGTTACACACTGTCTAGTCTCTAATGAATCTCTGCAATAGTGTTTATTTCTTTATAATTTACATTTTTAGCTCTTTAATATTTATTCTTTTCTTTACCTACAAAAGGAATGTATCTGCCAGAAATCCTAAATGTCTTTCCTCTTCACTTCACTTGTAATAATTTGGTTTTAAATTTCAAGCCCCAATATGTGTCACTTCACTTACTGGACCTTTACAAACCCTCACAGGCAGAACTAGCAGCTTTCTTCTGTGCTCCTCTGTCATTTCATCCATACAGCAAACATACTACTGGTCGTATTGTTAAGACCATTCCTCTCCCTCTTTCCCTCCTGCCCTCTCTCTCTCTGCCTATCTGAGGCCAGACAATGTGCTGTGATCATATGATCATCACCAGAGCTAATGCAGTGCTAGGCTATACAGTAGGCATTTGGAAAAATTTCGGAAGATAATTGGAACCAATCTATGTAAGGATGACAAGTGGATCTTATGCTGGAAATTACACTTCTGTAATTTGCAGTATTGAGTCTTTACTTTTTTAGCAATAAAAGTTGTTACATATTTGAAAAGATAATGTGCCTCTTGAATTCTGTTTCAAGAATTTAAAAGTTCACAGGGGCTGGCCTGGTGGTGTAGTGGTTAAGTTTGCACCCTCTGCTTTGGTGGCCCAGGGTTCACAAGTTCAGACCCTGGCTGCACACCTATGCACCACTCATCAAGCCATGCTCTGGCTGTGTCTTACATACGAAAAATAGGGGAGGATTGGCATGGATATTAGCTTGGCAACAATCTTCCTCTAGCAAAAAGAGGAAGATTGGCAACAGATGTTAGCCCAGGGCCAATTTTCCTCACCAAAGAAAAGAAAAAAGTGCACACACACAAAAAGAAACAAAAAGGAATTCCCTAGTTTCTTTTTCTAGTTCAATACCCCTAAATTTTCTTTCTTTACCAGCTAGAAAGCTTGTATGAAGGCTAGTGCCATCGACATTGATTTTAGTCTGTTCACCAATAGGCTAGAGTAATTATTATTATTGAATATGTTAATATTATTTTTTACTATGTATGTAAGTGGCTGCATGCATTTTAAAAATAATTTTATTTAGGTAACTTACTTGATATCTACATAAGGATTCTATAAACAAATGAGAAAAAAGTGAATACTTGGCTTCAAGAAATTATATACTATTAAAATAGTACAGATTTATTATATCTACTAGGAAAATTAGGATATTAAGAATTGCATCTTTTAGGAATAACTATTTCTATTATAATTGTATATATTAGGAATAAAAGGGAGGCCAATTGTGGAAAAAAATTCATTTATTTATTGTTTTAAAACTTATAATTTGGGGCCAGCCTGGTGGCGCAGCAATTAAGTTCACACACTCTGCTTCAGTTTCCCTGGGTTCACAGGTTCAGATCCCAGGTGTGGACTTAGCACTGCTTATCAAGCCATGCTGTGGCAGGCATCCCACATATAAAGTAGAGGAAGATGGTCACAGATGTTAGCTCAGGGCCAATCTTCCTCAGAAAAAAAAGAGAAGGATTGGTGGGAGATGTTAGCTCAGGGCTAATCTTCCTCAAGAAAAAAAAACTTTACAATTTATTTTGTTTTTTTCTGAGGGATGAAATTCATTTTGTCAAATTCTCTGTTCCTTTTTCCTTTGATAGCCCCTATTTTCCTTTGAGAGTAAGGTGAGATATTTTCTTTTAGATGATAGAGATGAAGTGAAAAGAGAGAAAAGCTATTCGATTACTCACTGAAATCCCAAGCCCTTGTCTAATTGTGAAAATCACTTTATAATAATGTCTTCTCATTTGGTCTAAAATGTATTTTTTCTCTCTGAAATGTACATCTATCTTAATCTGGAGAACGCAGAAATAAAAAACAGGTCTGTCTTTTTATTCTGCTAATATCTTAGGGAACTACATCATTTTGATGCTCCAAAAAGATTCTTTTGTTGAATTGCACTTAGCATTCTTCAATAGCCTGTATTGAGGGAAGTGTGCTTTCCTGTTTTCACTTTAAGAATATGGTGGAAGATTCAGCATCCAGAAAGTCAGTAAGGACATAGTTGAAGTCAACAACACCATCAATCAACTGGATGTAATTGACATCTATAGACTACTTCATCCAACAATAGCAGAATACACTTTCTTCTCAAGCTCACATAGAACATTCACCAAAATATCACACATTCTGAGATGGAAAACACGTCTTAGCAAACCAAATAAATAAAAATCATATAATGTCTGTTCTCAGAGCAAATGGATTAAACTAGAAGTCAATGACAGACAGAAAACTGGAAAATCCCAAAATACATGGAGACTAAACAACACACTTTTAAATGACACATGGATCAAAGAAGATACTCAAGAGAAGTTTAAAAATATTTTAACTAAATGAAAATCAGAACACAAATTGTCAAAATTTGTAGGATACAGCAAAGTTCATACTTAGAGGGAGGTTTATAGCATTAAATGCATATACTAGAAAAAGGAAAGTTCTAACATCAATAATGTACATTTCCACTTTACATAACTAGAAAAAGAAGAGCAAATTAAATCCAAAATAAGAAGAAGAAAATAAAAAATAAGAGTTAGAGTAGAAATCAATGAAATTGAAAACAGGAAGTCAATAGAGAGAATCAATAAAATTAGAAACTGGTTTTTTGAAAAGATAAATAAAATTGATAAAACTCTACCCTCTCACCACGTGTTTTCAATGTCATGCTAGAAGTTCTAGCTAATACAATAAGATAAGAAAAGCAAATAAAAGGTATATAGATTGAGAAGGAAGAAATAAAACTGTCCTTGTTCACACATGACATGATCATCTATGTAGAAAACCCCCCAAAATTAACAAAAAACTCCTAGAACTAATAAGCAATGATAACAAGGTTGCATGATACAAAGTTAACATACAAAAATAAATTGCTTTCCAATATATGAGCAATAAACAAGTGGAATTTAAAAGCACAATACCATTTACATTAACATTTCCCAAAATGAAATGCTTAGTTATAAATCTAACAAAATATGTACAAGATCTATATGAAAAAAATTATGAAACTCTGAAGACTGAAATCAAAGAATAATTAAATACATGGTGAGATATTCCATGTTCTTAGATAGGAAGAATCAATATTGTCAATATTGGTTATTCACAACTTGATCTATAGATTCAATGCAGTCCCAATCAAAATCCCAGCAAGTTATTTTGTGGATATTGACAAACAAATTCTAAAGTTTATAGGAAGAGGCCAAAGGCCCAGAATGGTCAATATGATGTTGAAAGAGAAGAACAAAGTTGGAAGACTGATAGTACCTGACTTCAAGACTTACTATAAAGCTACAGTAATCAAGCCAGTGTGGTATTGGCAAAAGAATAGACAGATAAATAGAACAGAATTGTGAGCCCAGAAATAGACTGACACAACTATAGTCAACTGATCTTTGATCAAAGAGCAAAGGGAGTTCACTGGGGAAAGGATAGTCTCTTCAATGAATGGAGTTGGAACAACTAGATATCCACATGCAAATTCATCTACTCCAGATCTTAAAGCTTTCATAAAAATTAACTCAAAATAGATCATAATTATAAAAGTAAGATGCAAAACTATGAAACATAGGATAACATAGGAGAAAAACTAGATGACCTTGGGTATGGTGATACCTTTTTAGATAAAACCCCAAAGACATGATCAGCATGGTCTGCTTCAGTGGCTGGGGTTTGGTTCCTGGGCATGGACCTACACCACTCTATTAGCGGCCATGCTGTGCTGGTGCCCCGCATACTAAAAAATAGTGGAAGATTGGCACAGAGGTTAGCTCAGCGTGAATCTTCCTCAGGAAAAAAGAAAATGCAAAATAATTCAACAATACGAAAACAAAAAACCCAATTAAAATATGGACCAAAGACCTTAATAGATATCTTACCAAAGAAGATACACACAATGGCAAACAAGCATATGAAAGGATGTTCCATATCATGTGTCATCGGGGAAATACAAGTTAAAACAACAATGAGATGCCACTACTCAACTATTGGAATGGCCAAAATCTGGAACACTGGCAACACAAAATACTGGGATGATATGAAGAAACAAGAATTTTCATGCATTGCGGGTGGGAATGCAAAACGATATAGCCACTTTGGAAGACCGTTAAGTGGTTTCTTAACATACTAAAATTAACTTTCAGAACTAAATATACTCTTACCACACAATCAAGCAATCATGCCCCTTTTTATTTACCCAAAGAAGTTGAAAACCCACATTTTTCATTTCTGTCACACTGTCTTTGATCCCCAGTATTTCTTTCTGTTCTTTCTTAGAATTTTCATCTCTTGGCTTACATTGGTCATTTGTTCTTGCATGCCATCTACTTTACCCATTAGAATCCATAGCATCTTAATCATAATTGTTTTAAAATCTTGGTCTGATAATTCTAACATCCCAACCATGTCTGGTTCTGATGCTTGTTGCATCTCTTTAAATTGTGCCCCTTGCCTTTCGGTATGCGTTGTGAGTTTTTCTTGATTGATGAACATGATGTGCTGGGTAGAAAGCATTGCAGGAAATAGGCCTTTAGCGACGTGGTGGTGAGGTGTTAGGGGAGGGGAGGCTTTCTACAGCCCTGTGACTAGATCTCAGACTTTAAGGGAGCCTGCGACTCTGGATCATGAACTTCACAAAGGTTTTAAGTTTTTTCTCTGCTTTTACATGGGTCAGAAGGGCTAGAGTAGGACGGAGTTGGGTATTTCCGTTCCCCAGGTCAGTTAGGCTCTGGTTAACCAGTTTCGCCTGAGGGCAGACCCTGTGAAGAAGAGAGTGCTCTGGCATGTTTCAAAATGGTTCCCTGCCCCACCCACGGCTGCAAGCCCAGGGGGATTTTTCTCTGATATTTACTGTGGGAATCTGCTGAGGTAAATCTCACAATATTGTGAAAGGCCCCCCTGATGATGGGGTCCCCTTGGAGTTTTTAACTCTCAAACGTGTCTGCACTCAGCCTCCAGCAATTCAGCAACTACGGTGTTTTCCTATCCAGCCACTAGAACCAGTTCCCGCAGTGGGTTCTGGTCAGGTAAGCGGTAACTCCCTGTGTTCGCCTGTCCTTTTCAATCATGAGGGCAGCCGTTTGCCCTGTGTAGTAATGTTTTTAAATTATAAACGTTTACCTTGCTTCATACTACGTTATTGCCCCCAATCACCCAACATTAATCAAGAACCCTGCTCAAAATATGCTTGAAAGAAAAAAAAAAAAGATGGAAAATGTGAAGATGAGATCAAAATAGCTGATTATCCCCCACAGAAGAAAAATCCAGCAATGACCAAAATAAATAAGGATGATGTGACTTATCATCTTTACAATCTATTCTTAATCAAGCAACTGGCTAGTCTGTGTGCTTTGCAGATGGATCAGCAGTGGCTCGCTGACTGAGCAGATGTCTATCACTAGCACACAAGCCTATGCACTGATTTTTGTTTGCCTGCAGCCTTCAACTATTTTAGGAAATAAGTATTTTAGAATTAAATTTTTATATTCAAACAGTCATAGACTCAATTTTAATTATCCTGTGTTTTAAAATTGCCAGACATTTTGCTAAAACAATTATAAAGAACACTTCTTTGAAATTCGTAGAAAATTTTTAAACAAATCACTTCTACAGAGTGTATGTGTATGCATGTGCACACACGAGTGCATTTATTTGTATTTTTGTCCATCTTTGTGCATGTTGTAATTTTCTGGGTCTAAAATCTCATTTCCACAATGGAGTTTGAAAAATAGGTAAACCACCTCTTTGTACCTGGGAGCTTGATGCTGATCTTACAGCTTCATGTCTTTTTCATTCCTCACTCTAACCACAATCAGATTCTTCACTCAGTTCCATGATTGGCTTGAGAACAATTTGGATTGGAATCAGACGAGCAACACAGATGGTATCTAATATTGCATCTTGGTTTTTGGCTTGATTCTGTAAGCTGCTTACTCAGTGGTGGAGGAGAAGGCGAGAGCTGCTGACAGATGACACTATTAGGACCATCATAGCCAAGATAGACTGGCACCATTAGAGTGTTCAACAATCTGTTTCATATCTCCGTGTTTCTAAGTCTATGTTATTCAACAAAGGTGTCCTTTTTACGTGTAACATAACACCTGGAAAAGAGGCCACATTTTACTCTTTAAATGGATTATTAAACAGCATGATTTTTAAGGGTGTCTATATTGAGTGAAAGGCTGTATATCATAAAGGCTAACTCTATGTAGTAGTAATATATTAACTTCTATTAACTCATTTAAATCTATAATATACATTTATTTTACATGTTTTGAAGGTAAAAACTCTGTTATATTTCATTGTAACGTCGACCAAGTTAAGGGTATGCAAACAATTTTAACTCAATAATTGACTCTTGATTTTTAATAATTATGCATTTTGATTCACCATGGATATCATTTGGATAAAATGATAGCCATTTCAATAGGATAAGTATTCCTTTCAAATAACTTGTGCATTTGAAAGAGTGTATTTCTTTTCTGATTATGAGGCAAATGTATATAAAAGGAGACTATTTTAAAAAAACTCAACAGTAGGGGCCAGTGTGGTGGTGTCCTGGTTAAGTTCGCATGCTCTGCTTCTGCAGCCCAGGGTTCACAGCTTTGGATCCTGGGCAGGGACCTAGCACTGCTCATCAAACCAGGCAGTGGAGCATCCCACACACAAAATAGAGGAAGATTGGCACAGATGTTAGCTCAGTGATAATCTTCCTCAAACAAAAAGAGGAAGACTGTCAACAGATGTTAGCTCAGGGCCAGTCTTCCTCACCAAAAAAAAACCTAAAAAACAAAAAACTCTAAAAGTACAAAGAAGAAAATGCAAGTTAAATATATTTTGATCAAACAGAGATGATTGTTAACTTGTGGGTACAGTTTCTTTTGTCCTTTGTCTATGCCTATTTCTCAAAATTTATGACATATTATGTATGCTATTTGTTTAGGAATATTATTTTTATTTTTAAGATAAATTGGAAGATGAGAGAAATTAGTTGTGAAAATGTAGCAATTCATACATAATACGATGGCTGCAACCAGAGTTATGAGGATCTGGAAATAAAAGTGTAAAAAGTCACCACTTGTGTTTATCATTTACTAAGTATTGTCTCATGTTCATCTAATTTGATTTTAACAGCACCCCTCTGAGATAGGCATCTTATTTTTTTCATTTTTAATTTGAGAGAACTGTTTTCTGAGAAGATGGAGAATTTATCTAAGTTGATGTAGCCTGTGAATAATGAAGTCAGAACGTGATGCTTATTTTTCCCAATCCAAATACCATTTCTTTCTTTATAAAGAAAATGAGTAAAACCATGTGAATTCTGAAGAATATACCAGCAAAATGAGCTAATGGGTTAAACGTTTTAAGGAGCGCATTAAAGAAAAAAATTAAATATCTCTGATTTTGAGTTTGGAAACTCTATAGTTGGTTGGAATGACTGAAGATAATGAGCTTCTTTCATTTTTGTGGACACAGCCCAGATTTGATTCCATAGAAGTTATCCTACTATTTCTATTCCATAGAAGTTATCCTACTAATTTTCCTGAAGCTAGATTATTATAATGGTTTGTAATATTTTTCTGTCTGAGCCAATGAACTATCAGCGTAAGTTGCTTTAATAAGACTTTTTTCAAAATGGAAATAATGAAAACGTGGACTGACCCATTCGCTGCAGAAAATTAAGTCTGCTTAAATGTTGAGTCTGGTTAAGTGTTTTCTGTCGCATGTAGGATGCTATATGCAAACCTGATAGTGCCTCATGTCTGTTTCAATATATTTTGAAGCTTAAAGTTTGATTTTCCCTCCTCATTAATATTTTAATGTTATCTGAAAGAAATATTTCAAAGCAAGTTTTCAGTAGCACATGAAATAAAACCTCGTTCTCACACAGAAGCTAATATTCTCAACAATACCAGTCCCTTAATAGTGTTTGCGTTTGCTTATTTTATTTGTACTATTTTCGTATAATTTCAAAATGAGTAATTAGAATAATTACGTGTATAATGGATAAAATTCCCTTTTATCTGAGCAATGTATATTTTTTATTTTAAACTTTTTATATTTAAATAGTAGAATTAGAGGAGTATCTTTCAAAAAGAATTACCTATCAAAATTAAAATATTATAAATTTATTCTCCAAGATTTTGCTTACACGAAGCCAAAGAAAGGAATAAGACTTTTGTTTAACTAAAAAATAACTAGGAGGACTTCAGTAAGTTATTTTCTGGATATTGACGTAAATAAGATGCTCAACATCATAATCATCAGGTAATTGCAAATTAAAACATCAAAGAGACTTGAATGCACACCTATTAGAATGACTAAAATCCAAAACATTGACACCACCAAATGTTGGTGACTACGTGAAGCAATAAGAACTTTCATTCATGGCTGGTGGGAATGCAAAATGGTACAACCACTTTGGAAAACAGCTTGGGGGTTTCTTACAAAACTAAATATTCTCTTGCCATATGACGCAGCCATCATAGTCCTTGGTATTTACCCAAAGAATTTAAATACTTATGTTCACACAAAAACCTGCACATGGATGTTTATTTATTTATAATTGCCAAAACTTGGAAGCAATCAAAATGTTCTTTAATAGGTGAATGGATAAATAAACTGAGGTACATCTATACAGTGGAATATTATTCTAGGAAAGATAAAACTGTGAAGAGAATTTAAAGATCGTGGTTGCCAGGGGTACAGTGAAGGGATGAGGGCTGAACGGATGGAGCATAGGATGTTCAGGGCACTGAAACTACTCTATATGATACTATAATTGTGTATATACATCATTACACATTTATCAAAACCCATAGAATATACAACACCAAGAGTGGACCCTAATGTAAACTATGGACTTTAGCTAATTAATGCCATATCAATATTGGCTCATCAGTTGTAACAAATGTCTAACTCATGCAAGATATTAATGATATGGGAAACTGTGGGGTTGGGGGTAGGAGGGTATATGGAAATTCTTTGTACTTTCTGCTCACTTTTTCTGTAAACCTATAACTGCTCTAAAACGTAAACTCTATAATAAGAAAAAATAGGAGAAACATAATTTTAATTTAGTGTTTGGTGATAAATTCAGTGAGGTACACATTTTGCAAAGTTTCTCCTGACTCTCTACACTGTGTGTCAGCTACCACCAAATGCCTATTTTTCTTAATAGCAAAACTCCCAGAGAAAGTTATCAACATTCATTATCTCCATTCTTCCTCTCTTTCTCTATTTAACCCATTTTATTTCTAACAATCAAAGCTATTTTTACTAACATCTTTAATGACCTATATATTATGAAGTATATTGACCAGTTTTCAGATCTCACCTGAAATATTTGGACACAGACCATCATTCCTGATTCCTTGATGCATTTTCCTAGTTTGCCTCCCACAAACTTCTGTCCTCCTTACTTCCTCACTAGGGTGAGATTTTTAGTCCCATTTGGTGCTTCCTCATTTCTTTGACAACTAATAAAGGTTAAGAGTGCCCTGGAGCTCTGCCTTTGGACTGCTTTCCTTCTTTCTCCACAACCCCCACATTCATACTGTGAGCTTTATATTCCACCTACAAAGTTTTTGTTGTTAGTGCCCTCAAGTTAATTCCTACTCATAGCAACCCTGTGTATAGCACAGCAGAACCCTGCCCAGAGTTTTTGCGTCATCCTTCACCTTCTGGTGCTATATCAGACAATGCTCTGCTGCTATTCGTAGGGTTTTCATGGCCAATTTTTTGCAGAAGTGGGTGGCCAAGTTCTTTGTCCTCGTCTGTCAGTCTGGAAGCTCTGCTGAAACCTGTCCACCATGGGTGACCCTGCTAGTACTTGAAATCCCAGTGGCATAGCTTTCAGCATCATAGCAACATGCCGCTGCCAGAGTATAATAACTGACAAATGGGTGGTGTGGTTCCCTGACTGGGAAATGAACTCTGGCCTCAGCAATGAGAGCACTGAATCTTAACTATTATACCATTAGGGCTGGCTACCTACAAGCTAATGAGTCACAAAGTGTAATACCCAGCCCATATCTCACTTCTGAAATACAGATTATTTATCCAAATTTTTACTCATCATTTTCAGCCTTACTATATCTCAAACTGAATCTTTCTTACACCAAATCTGCTCCTCTTCGTGTCCTCTTCATCTCAATAATTGACTCGTATTCTGTCTGTTGCCTGGACCAAACCATAGACCCGTAAATCTGTCCTTTCTTTTTTTTTTACAACCCACTTTCAATATATCCACAAATGTCATTGGCTCTACCTTCAAAATATATGCAAAATAAGAATACTTCTCACCATCTCTGCTTGTTATCTTCATTCTATTCTAAGTCTCCATCACATTTTCCTGCCCAGATTAATGAAACAGCCCCAAAACTAGTCTTCCTGCTTCTGCAACTGCCTCAGTACAAAATATGCTCAATGGTGACCTATCTCATTCAGAGGAGAAGCCACAGTCCTGGCGCTGGACTATACAATTCTATACCAGAGCAGTCTGATGGAAATGATGTGAGCCATATGTGTAATTTTACATGTTCTAGCAGCTGCAATTTTAAAAAAGGTAATAAGAGAGGTGAAATTAATTTGAATACCTTTTATTTAACCTATTACAAAACAAATATTCATTTCAACATGTAATTAGTATAAAAGCTATTGAGATATTAATATTCTTTTTTGCATTCTAAGTCTTCAAAACCTGGTGTGTATTTTTCATTAACGTAACATCTCATATTGGACCACCTGCATTCCGAGAACTCAATAGTGTCTAACCTCCTGGTCAGCACAGCTGTATAGAGTCTGTCACAGCACCCCTCACACCAACTCCTTACCTCTCTGCTCTCAGTATTTACCACACTTCTCCTTACTCACTTCGGCCTTCTTGGTCTTTTTTCTGTGGTTTGAACAGATCAGGCCCCACCCACTTCAAGACCAGTGCACTTGCCACTCCTTGTGGGATTGTCTTCTCCTTAATAGGTACAGAGCTCACTACTTTATCTCCTTCAAGTCTTTGCTCAAATAACGGTGATTCAGCTATCTTCCTAATTCCTCCTCTACCGTTTCGATTGCACCAATCACCATCTGCAATGACTACTTTTCACCATGTGAAATTATTAATGTTTAGTCATTTTTCCGACATATATGTGTGCGTGCGTATGTATATGTGTGAATGTGTGTATATAATGTGTGTCTCTGTGTATTCAGTTGGTCTCTACACTCTAGAATGTAACCTGCATAGAGGCAAGGATTTTTGTTTGTGCACGACTATATCGCTAGCACCTAGTGGAGTGATGGCTTATATTGGATACTCAATAATTAAATATTTGTTTAACAAGTAGTTGTAAAAATTAGAAGGTCTAGAAATTATTATAAATTAGAAATAACAATACAGTAGGATACTGTATTTAATGAAAGCAAACATTTCTGGAAATATTTTGCCAAAAGGATATATTCACATGTTCTTGGTTAACAATCCACCTCAAAATGTAGTGGCTTAAAATAGGGGTCAGCAAACCTTTTCTATAAATGGCCAGATGATATTTTTGGCTTTGTAGGTCATTAAGGTCTCTATTGCCATTGGTTGATGCTACTGTTGTAGCATGAAAGCAGCTGCAGACAATACATAAACAAATGGGTGTGGCAGTGTTCTAATAAAACTTTATTTACAAAAGCAAGGGGACAATCTATGGGCTCAAATTTTCCAAGCCTTAAAACAATCATTAATATCACTGATGAGTCTATGGGTCTGCCCATCTAGGCCAGGCTTGGCTGATCTCAGGCTTTCTTATGTGTCTGAGATCAGTTGTAAGGTTGCCTGAGCTGACTATCTAATCTGGCATTGTACACATGCCTGGTGTTTGACTAGCTGTTGGCTGTGGCAATGTGAGTAACCAGGCCAAGTATCTTCCGTCTTCTGACAGGCTAGGTTGGAAATGTTCATTTGGAGGCTTGGCAGTGTTCCAGGGAAGAGAGTGGAAGCAAGTAATGCTTCTTGAGACCACATTCTATTGGCCAAGGAAAGTCACAGGCCACCAGGGATTTAATGACTAGTTGGTCAGGTTTACCCTTGTTGGAGGAGCTGCAGAGTCAAAACACAAAGAGGTATGAATACAGAGAAGCAAAAAATGACATCCATTTTTGCAAGCAATCTACCATAACATGAATTTCAGATATTAAGCCAAACTATTCCCATGAAATGGTTGGTTCATTATTAGAAATCCTCTCTGTCAATGTTAGGTAAATAAATATGAGCCCAAGATCTTTTTCTACTTAAAACAGTTACCGTTGTCCTAGCTTAGAACACTTTGAATTTGGTCAATATTTATCTTTGCCAATACCTGTGGCTATCCATACACCGCTTTAATCATGCTTGCCCTATTCTGCTATTCGACTCACCAGAACCATCTGGACCTGTGCTGTGACTATCAATTTATCATTTTAGCTAATGACTCTTAGGGTTTCTGCTTTGTTATTTATATTATGATGTCTGAAACACTTCTCTTATCAAGGTACTTTAGTTAATTCTCCTATTTTGCTGGAGAACGCTGAAACTTCCACTCCTGAAAATAAACAATTCTAGATTTTATTCTCTACTGTTAAATATCAACATGATGCCTTTTATTTTGGTGGTACCCTGGAGGTAGTGATTCAGTCAAATATTTTATTACCTGCTTATCTCTGTTTGCTTCACCAGGCAGTTTGGAAAATGAAAGCAGATGGAGCTGGCCAGAAATGTACTTCATAAAGACAGTTACTTACTCATTAAAGTTTGTAATAGAGCTAAACAGGCAGTGCAGAGGGGATTTGTTTTTATGGTAGCAAGTGATTTTTTTTTCATACACTACCTTACTCACAAAGGGAAGAAAATACTCTCTCAAATTATTTTTAGAGTTATTTACTCTTCATAAGTAGGTGTAAAAATAATAAAAAGGTAGGATATGTTCTCAGAAATTTACATTTTAATCACAGAAGAAAAAATCACTAAACATTATTTTTAAATGAAAGGATTTAAACTAATTAACAGAAAGATATGTATCCTATATTCACTCAAGCCACACTTACTTTAGGAGAAATGGAAATAGGTGAAATAGAATTAGAAATTAATTATACAAATAATTCCAACTTACCAAGGCAATTTTTTTCTCAATTATCTAAATATTTAGAGTAACTTGCCTTGAAAACGGCGACATTTCTCTTTATGACTTTATTTGAGCTAAATTGATATTTCTTGCAACTTCATGAATTGATGTGAATATCTAGATGCACTTTGGTTTATTGCCTGAGTGTCTTCAACTTGGATGGTGAATTATGAATGTTACAGCTATTTATGAAAACACGTGAAATTTACTCTGCCAACATTTCTGGGTTAAAGGAAGCCATTGTGGGGAGAGATGTTGATTAGAACTGAATATACCGTGAAGATACTTACATTACATAAGCATTTTACATTAAAAAAAAGTTTGTGAGTTTTGTTCTGAAAGTATGTATGGCTTAGAGTATTCCTCAAAGTTTCTTTTAGATCAGATACATCAGTAGCAAAAGGAGAAACTTCATATTAGACATTTTCTCTAAAAATACATGGTTAAAAACTCTTGAGAACATAAATTCCCCAATTATTCTTCACTCAAGAACAGTGGCTTTAGTTTCAAAAAGGCTCAAGCACTCGTACATTCATGCATACAGACACACACACACACACACACAATACCCACACGCAAAGACAATAAAACCTGGCATATATTGTATTCACAAGTTACTTTCACAGTTTTGGACTTGAAAGAATAGTGCTCCTAAGGCTGCAATTTAATTCTAGTATTTCTATTTTCTCATGTGAAATATGTCTTTATTGAGTTAATTGGCATAAAGTTGCATAATATTACAGTAAGATGAAAAGGAGTAGAATCATAAACTATTCACTATTCTATAACAATGTTTATTCTCATTTGCTTTATTTCTTATTCCTTCATGGACTTAAAGAAAAATAACTAATTACTCTCATCTGATTATTATTTTAGTGTTAAAAATCCGCCTGGTTTTGGATCCATGGACTCCATTTAAAACCTTTTTATCTTCTTTAGCTTGTGATGGCTATCTACTCCCTGACTTAGCTAAAGCAAAACAAAACAAAAAACCTCAGCTTAAAGGAAAAAACAAAGAGAAACTTCCCTCCAAGATCTCATTGTTTGCCCCATTGCATCCTGGTAGCAGTAAACCAGATGAGAAGATTATGGTTATGTATTATTTCTGCTTATCAGTTATTAGAATCCCCAAGACAGTCTTTTCCACAGAAAGTCCCACATTTCACTTCACAATGCAGAAAAGTTGCAATTCTTATTAGATATCTCTCTATTTTATTTCACTCTGTGTCAACTGTTACTGATTAAACTATAAAACCTGTTGGTTTTCAGGAATTTCCGGACTAGGACCTCTGCAACTGATTTATTTAAAGTAAAGTGTGCAAATCTCTTTCAACAGCATGTAATTTGCTATTAAAGAGTGAAATAAAATACCTTAATATGCTCAAATCAAATAATCATTCCACATTTAATTGGCCTTTATACATGTTACAGAAATATCTGTGCACGATCTCATAAATAATAGTATAAGCAATCTTTTAGGTAGTTTGAACATTCATAAACTAAAAATTTTAAAATTTCATTATTGTCCTGTCTCTCCATGATTTCTATTAGTTTGCATATCTTTTAAAGTCCATGAAACTTAAGAGCCTCATGGGCTTTTAATGGCTGTGCATTATCATGGATGTATTGTTCAAACATTGAGTCAAGATATAGAAAAAAAGATTCTCTACACTAGTTGTAAGATGAAGGTAGTTACTGGAGAGACAAAGGTACCACCAAAGTGAGCAGGAGAAAAGAATTACAGATAAGGATGATAGCAGAAATCTCATCCTTGGTTGCTACATTTCTGGAGTAGCTTGCCAATAGCAAACAGATACCCTACCACCATTTATAACTTGCTCAGCAGGAAGTCATGATGCTTGGTGGGTGTTCAGTGAATGTTGGAAGACTGTTGTGCTCTGAATTAGTTTTATCTTCTTACTAAATATGGAAAACAAAAGAGTGTATAATATAGAGGAGAGAGAAGATGTGAATATTAGTGAATATTGCTACATATAATTCATGGACATTTTTATGTTAAATACATGGATTATTTTACATGCATACATTATATACATACATATTTTATATACATTTGTGTTATATATATAGTATATGTTTGATTTTGTTATTTACATATTATTTTATTTTATAATGGGCTATAAGGGGTATATATATATATATATATATATATATACCCTTTAAAGAATATAAATATAGCAAAATATTCCATTTAAAACGATGGGCAATAGCATTTTAGGATTATGATACTATAAAATGAAAGCATTCTTCTTTCCAGTAAAGTGGAATCTCACTAACTTGACAAAATAGAGTCTGAAGAAATCTAGAACAAGAGAGAAGGGCAGTAGAATGTTAGAAATGAAGAGTGCAGAGGGACTTTTGGATTAACTATCCTAAATGAAGGTGAGCCAGACAACTACTCTTAGAACACCATTTTACCTACAGAAAAGCTAATCAGGAAGACATTTGGTAAACAGACAAATAAGATAGAAGAGCAGAGGCCAAGAGCATCAGGGAAGTCTACCTTTTTCCCTTCACAAAGTGACTGCAACATTTATGTAGCTGTCGTTTCTCTGTTTCTTTTCCTGTTCAAATCAATAATTGCTTCTTTTTTATTTTCTGACCTTTTAAAATCATTTAAGGGTCTCTTGTCTCTTTACATTCACCAGTTTTTTCATTTTTTTTATATAATTTACCTATTTTCCTTCCCCACCTTTAAATCGTCTGCTCCTTTTTGATTTCTCTTTCAAAATGCAATACAAAATAGCAAAATTTGTTGTTTTGTAAGTAATGTTCTTCCAAAGCATGTGAAATGAATTTAATTTTAGAAGAATTTTTCTTAGTTTACAATTTCATATTATGATGCATATTATGAGGTACAACCTATATTTGATTTGCAATATTTGAAACTCTAAGTCAGTGAGGACTGCCCCAAAAAGACACATTTCTTACAAATTGAACTTTATTTTTTAGTGTAGGTATAACACATCATTATTTATGAATAGAGTAATGCCAGACAAATTGTCTCTACAATTTAATATTTTTTCTCCTATGCTTTATATTTTCGTAGTAATAGCATGACATAGAACTTAAATAAATGTTTAATGGTGAAAATCTACCATCTATATCAGTTTTTTAACCATAATAATTACTGTCTTGATTGACATTATATAAAAATGATATTAATTTAATAGAGTGGTATATTTTATCCTACATTTACTTTGAATATTATATGAAGCAGAAAAATTTTCAGAAAGTTTCTATTTTATATGATGTTCCTTCAGATTTATAAAATAAGGCTTAAAGTACAATAAAAACAAAAAATTGATGGGGAGATCTCATCAAGATGGCAGCGTAAGCTGACTTTGAACTCATCTCCTCCCATGAACACAACCAGGTTACAACAATTTTTGGAAAAATTATCCCGGATTGAAAACTGAAAACTCGATAAAAAGAACCCCCACAATAAGGGACAGTCCTGACTAAGGCAGAAGAGGCAGAAATTCCTGCTGGAGAGGAAAAAAGCCACCGTTGGGAGCAGCGGAGCTTCTCACCTGGCCAGGTGGGAGTCACTCTAAGGTACACAGCCCTCCCTGGAGGAGTGAGGTCCAGAAAGGGGGCCGATACTGCTATAAGCATCCTTCACACTCAGCCCAGCTGAGACAGGGGTCTTACTGTCTGGCTTCCCTGGCTATTAACTGCAGCAAGGATACCTCCAGAAAAGCTGTCAACCAAAAGCCGGAAAGACCCAGGTCTTAAAGGGCCCATGCACAAATTCACTCACTGCAGCAAGCTAAAGTCATTAGAGAGAAGGCTGACAGTCCTTTGGTGAAACGAGACTCACCTGGTGGGCTCTGGGGGCATCTTGGTGAAAGGAGGGACCTCTCCAGAGACTGAGACATTGGTGGGGGCCATTGTTTTGAACTGGTCCAGGCATGCTGACCCAGACCCCAGTAGGTGCCATTGAAGTTCACCCCTTGGCCTGTTAGCCCAGGGGTCTGCCAGGCCCACTAGGGCACAGATTTAATCCAGTTCAGCCAGGGCAGGCAACCCACCCTAGGGACTGGCCCCACCTGATGGCAAGCCCTCAGGCTACTTTTCACCTGCATTGACTGAGTGCCTTCATCCTCTATAGGTAGGCAAGCGTGTCTGCCTCTGTGGAGCAGGGCCTGTGTGAGGACCAGGTGAACTGTGGGGAGCATTGGTGGAGAGATGGGGGCCTTTGCAGTGTGGCATTGGGGTACATTCCAGGGTATTGAGAAGTTTGCAAGGACCAGGACTGTGTTGATGGTGTGTGTGGTCCTGTGGGGGAGGGGGGGTGAGCCTTATTGGTGGCAGAAGACCTGTGCTTCACAAATAGCCATAAAAAGGGTCAGCCGCACCTTCCAAAGCCTGAAACAATCGAGTGCCCGCATGTCTAGGGACAGCCACACTCAGCTGTACTCCCAAAAGAACTGACAACAGCCTTGTAGGCCTGAGGCCTACCACAAGTGTAAACCCCTGAGCCTAGCAACCAGCTACACTGGGTAGCAACCCACTTAAGAGGAAAACTGCAATAGGAGTGTGCTGATAGACTTTGTAGCCAATAGTGCTGAGGCTCCCCAAACCAGATGTACAAACAGCTAGCCAGGGAAGGAAAGACTAGACTCCCTGGGTACCTGCAGTGGGAGAAACCCTGCCACAGCAGAAAGACACAAGTAGCCCACAAAGGGGTCACTCCTGGTTCTTATGGTCTGGTGATGAGAGGGAAGCACACTGCTGGGCCTCATAAGGCATCTCATACATAAGGCCACTTCTCCAAGATCAGGAGACATGGCCGACTCACCTAATACATAGAAATAACCACAGAGAAAGAGGCATAATGAGGAGACAAAAGAAAACTTTCCAAGCATGGGAACAGAAGGAAACCCCAGAAAAAGGACTAAATGAAACAGAAACAAACAACCTACTTGACAAGAGTTCAAACCAAATATCACAAGGATGCTCACAGATATTGGGAGAAGACTGGATGAACACAGTGAGCTCATCATCAAAGAAGTGGAAGATATTTAAAAAAAATCAGAAATGAAGAATATAATACTGGAAATGAAAAATTCACTAGAGAGACTCAATAGCAGAGCAGAGGATGCAGAAGAATGGATCAGTGAGCTGGACAAAAGACTAGAGGAAATCACCCAAGCAGAACATAAAAAAGAAAAAAGAATTAGACAAAATGAGAACAATCTAAGGGAACTCTGGGACAATATCAAGTGTGCTAACATTCAGATTACAGGTGTCCCAGAAGGAGAAGAGAGAGACAGAGGGGCAGAAAATTTATTTGAAGAAATACTAGATGAAAATTTTCCTAACCTAAGGAAGGAAACACACATCCAATTACAGGAAGCACAGAGAGCTCCAAACTAGATAAGCCCAAAGAGGCCCACACCAAGACATATAATTAAAATGTACAACGTTAAAGACAAAGAGAGAATCCTAAAAGCAGCAAGAGAAAGGCCACAAGTGACATACAAAGGGAATCCCATCAGCCTATCAGCGGACTTCTCAGCCAAGACCTTACAGGCAAGAAGACAATGGCATAACATATTTAAAGTGCTAACGGGAAAATACGTACAGTCAATAATACTCTATCCATCAAGGTTGTCATTCAGGATGGAAGGAGAGATAAAGAGGTTCCCAGACAAGCAAAAATTAAAGGAGTTTATCACGAAGAAACCAGTTCTACAAGAAATGCTGAAGGGACTTATTTAAATGGGAAAGCAATGACCATGAATAGAGATAAAAAAAAATCATCAAAGAAAACCAAACAACAACAAAAAAACAGGCAATAAAATCACTTGTAAAGATAAAAATATGGTAAAGGTAGCAAATCAACTACCTGTGAAGATAATATGAAGGTTAAAAGACAAATGTACTAGGGGCTGGCCCCGTGGCCGAGTGGTTAAGTTCGCGCGCTCCGCTGCAGGCGGCCCAGTGTATCGTTAGTTCGAATCCTGGGCGCAGACATGGCACTGCTCATCAGACCACGCTGAGGCAGCGTCCCACATGCCACAACTAGAAGAACCCACAACGAAGAATACACAACTATGTACCGGGGGGCTTTGGGGAGAAAAAGGAAAAAATAAAATCTTTAAAAAAAAAAAAAAAAAAAAAGACAAATGTACTAAAATCACCTATTTCAATGATAAGAGGGTAATGGATAGACACACACTAAAGAGGAGACTATATATGATTTGAAAAACATAAAATGTGGGAGGATGGGAGTGAAAAAGGAGAGCTTTTAGAAAGAGATCAAGCTAAAGAGTCTGTTATCTCAATATAGACTGTTATATACATAGAATATTAAATAGGATCCTCATGGTAATCACAAATCAGAAACCTATAATAAGCAAGAAAAAAGTAAGACAAAAAAAATCAAACATATTACGAAAGATAGCCATCAAACCACAAGGGAAAAGAGCAAGAGAAAAAGAAAAGAACAGAGAAGAACTGCTAAAACATCCAGCAAAAAAAACAAATGACAAAATGGCAATAAGTACTTATTAATCAATAGCTACTTTAAATGTCAACAGACTAAATGAACCAATCAAATGCCATAGGGTGGCCAATTGGATAAAAAAGCAAGACCCATGCATATGTTGCATACAAGAGATACTCTTCAGACCTAAAGATACTCACAAACTGAAAGTGAAAGGATGGAAAAAGATATTCCATGCAAATGACAAAGAAAAGAAAGCAGGGGTAGTAATACTTATGTCAGACAAAATAGACTTTAAAACAAAAACTGTAACAAGAGACAAAGAAGGCCACTGGATAACGATAAAAGTTACAATCCAACAAGAAAATATAACACTTATAAATATCTATGCACCCAACATAGGAGCACCTAAATATATAAAGCAATTATTAACAGACATAAAAGGAGAAATAGACAGTAACACAATAATAGTAGGAGACTTTAACACTCCACTTACACCACTGGATAGATCATCCAAACAGAAGATCAATATGGAAACACTGGCCTTAAGGGACACATTAGACCAGATGGACTTAGTAGATACATATAGAACTTTTCAACCAAAAACCACAGAATACACATTCTTTTCAATGCACATGGAACATTCTCCAGTATTGATCACATATTAGGCCACAAAACAAGTCTCAATAAATTTAAGAAGATTGAAATAATACCGTGCACCTTGTATGACCACAAAGGTATGAAACTAGAAATCAACTACAGGAAGAAAACCAGAAAAGCCACAAAAATGTGAAGATTAAACAAAATGCTGCTGAATAACGATTGGGTCAATGAAGAAAAAAAAGAAGAAATCAAAAAATTCCTGGAGACAAATGAAAATGAAAACATGACATGCCAAAATCTGTGAGATACAGCAAAAGCAGTTCTAAGAGGAAGTTTATGGTAATTCAGGCCTACCACAACAAAGAAGAAAAATCCCAAATAGACAATCTAAAAGCACGTCTAAAGGTACCGGAGAAAGAACAAACAAAGCCCAAAATCAGCAGAAAGAAAGAAATAATAAAAATCAGGGCATAAATAAATGATATAGAGACAAAAAAAAAATAGAAAAAATTAATGAAACCAAGAGCTGGTTCTTTGAAAACGTAAACTAAATTGACAAACCCTTAGCTATACTCACCAAGAAAAAGAGAGAGAAGGCTCAAATAAATAAAATCAGAAATGAAAGAGGAGAGATTACAACAGACACCTCAGAAATGCAAAAGATAATAAGAGAATACCATGAAAATCTATACACCAAAAAATTGGATGATCTAGAAGAAATGGATAAATTCTTAGAAACATACAACCTTCCAAAACTGAACCAAGAAGAAGTAGAAAATTTGAATAGACCAATCACCAGTAAGGAGATCGAAACAGCAATCAAAATCCTTCCAAAAAATAAAAGTCCAGGACTAGATGGCTTCCCTGATAAATTCTACCAAACATTCAAAGAAGACTTAATACCTATCCTTCTCAAACTCTTCCAAAAAATTGAAGAGGAGGGGAGGCTTCCTAACTCATTCTACAAAGCCAACATTCTCTTGATACCGAAACCAGACAAGGACAACACACAGAAAGAAAATTACAGGCCAATATCACTGATGAACATCGATGCAAAAGTCCTCAACAAAATACTAGCAAATAGAGTACAACAATACATTAAAAAGATCATACATCATGATATGGTGGGTTTCATTCTAGGGATGCAAGGATGGTTCAACATCCACAAATCTATCAATGTGATACACCACACTAAGAAAATGAAGAATAAAAATCACATGACCATCTCAATAGACGCAGAGAAAGCATTTGACAAGATACAACATTAATTTATGATAAAAACTCTAAATAAAATGGGTATAGAAGGAAAATACCTCAACATAATAAAGGCCATATATGATAAACCCACAGCAAATATTATTTTCAACAGGGAAAAGCTGAATGCTATCTCTCTAAGAACAGGAACCAGACAAGGATGCCCACGGTCACCACTCTTATTTACCATAGTATTGGATGGCCTAGCCAGAGCAATCAGGGAAGAGAAAGAAATAAAAGGGATCCACATTGGAAAAGAAGAAGTGAATCTGTCACTTTTTACAGATGACATAATTTTATATCTAGAAAACCCTAAAGAATCCACTAAAAACTTTTAGAAACAATAAAGGAATACAGTCCAGTCACAGAATACAAAATCAACGTACAAAAATAGGTTGTGTTTCTATACACTAACAATGAAGTAGCAGAAAGAGAAATTAAGAATACAATCCCATTTACAATTGCAACAAAAAGAATAAAATACCTAGGAATAAACTTAACCAAAGAGGTGAAAGATCTGTACACTGAAAACTATAAAATATTGTTGAAAGAAATTGAAGAAGACCCAAAGAAATGGAAAGATATTCTGTGCTCTTGGATTGTAAGAATTAACATCGTTAAAATGTCCATACTTCCTAAAGCAATCTGTAGATTCAATGCAATCCCTATCAAAGTTCCAACAATATTTTTCACAGAAATAGAATAAAGAATCCTAAAATTTATATGGAAAAACAAAAGACCGCGAATAGCCAAAGGATTCCTGAGAACAAAGAATAAAGCTGGAGGTATTACACTTCCTGATTTCAAAATATACTACAAAGCCATAGTAACCAAAACAGCCTGGTACTGGCACAAAAACAGACACACAGATCAATGGAACAGAATTGAGAGCCCAGAAGTAAACCTACACATTTATGGACAGCTAATATTCGACAAGGGACCCAAGAGCATACGAGGGAGAAAGGAGAGTCTCTTCAATAAATGATGTTGGGAAAACAGGATAGCCACATGGAAAAGAATGAAAGTAGACCATTCCCTTACACCATGCACAAAAATCAACTCAAAATGGATTGAAAACTTGAATGTAAGACCCAAAACCATGAAAATTCTAGAAGAAAACATAGGAAGTACGCCTTTGACCTTGGTCTGAGCAGCATATTTTCAAGTACCATGTCTGACCAGGCAAGGGAAATAAAAGAAAAAATGAACAAATGGGACTATATCAAACTAAAAAACTTCTGCACAGCAAAGGAAACCATCAACAAAATGAAAAGACAACCTAACAATTGGGAGAAGATATTTGCAAACTATATATCAGATAAAGGGTTAATATCCAAAATATAGAAAGAACTCATACAGCTCAACAACAACAAACCCAACAATCCAATTACAAAATGGGTAAAGGATCTGAACAGAGATTTCTCTAAAGAATACGTACAGATGGCCAACAGGCATATGAAAAGATGCTCAACATCATTAGCTATCAGGGAAATGCAAATCAAAACTACAATGAGGTATCACTTCACTCCAGTCAGAATGGCTATAACTAACAAGATAGGAAACAAAAATTTTGGAGAGGATGTGGAGAGAAGGGAACCCTTGTTCACTGCTGGTGGGAGTGCAAACTGGTGCAGCCACTATGGAAGCAGTATGGAGTATCCTCAGAAAATTAAGGATAGATCTACCATATGATCCAGCTATCCCACTGCTGGGTATTTATCCAAAGAACTTGAAAACGCAAAGGCATAAAGATACTTGCACCCCTATGTTCATTGAAGCATTATATACAATAGCCAAGACTTGGAAGCAACCTAGGTGCCCATCAAGGGACGAATGGATAAAGAAGATGTGGTATTTATACACGATGGAATACTATTCAGCCACAAGAAATGATGGAAGCCGGCCATTTGTGACAACATGGATGGAGCTTGAGGGTGTTATGCTGAGCGAAATAACTCAGAGGTAGAAAGTCAAATACCACATGATCTCACTCATAAGTAGAAGATACAAACAACATCAAATGAACATATAGCATTGGAGATTGGATTGGTGGTTCCCATAGGGAAAGGGCAGAGGGGGGAGGGCAAAAGGCGTGACTAGGCTCACATGTGAGGGCATGGACTATAATTAGTTTATGGGTGGTGAACATGATGTAATCTATACAGAATTCGAAATATATTATGATATGCATCTGAAAGCTATATAATGTTATAATCCAATGTTACTGAAATTAAAAAATAAATAAAAAGTGACAGTCCGAAAGAAAGAAAGAATGTGATTCAACATAAAATTAAGTTAATATAGACATAAATGGCTAACGAGTAAATACATCAACATACTGAGCACATAATAGGCACTTCATAAATATTGACTAGTAATAATTATGAAGATCATAATGATGATCAGAAACCCACTATTAATGTTCAAGTTAATCACCCTCAAAGGTGATGAGAACTACTAGATAAGTGATGAAAAAAGTCCTTTTAGGTGGAGAATATAATATAAATATCTAAATAAATGGCATATCTTGTAAAATGGAGTAATATCAAGAAGCTTGACAGTTTAACATGGTCCTGAACTACATTTTATTGTTGTTTTTGTTTTATTTTCTAAGTACCAGGCTTCACTTTTAAAATTTATGTATATGCACATATATCTATGTTTTTTGTTTTTCTTTTCCATACATCTTTAGTCATAATTTTTTTTCTCATTAATTTGGAAAAGTTGCATGACAAAATAAGTCTGGATCTATTTTTTCCAACATTATAACAATGATGTAAACTTCAGTATTAAAGTAATAGACCAGACACTTTTAAAATTCATACAACTGCTTAATTGAATATGTTAAATAAGGGACAAGAAACTACGAGTAATCATCATTTTACTGTGCATGCTTAGAACTCCACACTCATAAGTCATTTCAAATAGAGAATTCTCTATTGTTTCTTCTTCCAAATAGAAGGTATCCAATTTTGTTCTGTTTCACAAACTAGCATTTGTTGATTTTTCTCTAGGAAGGAAACCAAGAGTTGTCTATAGTTGCTTCATATTTAAAGCCTTATGTGGTTCCTATTGACCAATCTTTATAATTTATTATTGAGTAAATTGGTGTTATTTATCTTTTTCTAATTAGCTTTAACACTAATACCCAGGGTAATATATTTGGGTGGATTTTTGAAGTCAAACTTATAGAGTGGCTTGATGAACATTTAATTAAAACTATACAGTGCCTTAGAGGTAAGATTATATTCTGGTATGTATAGTTAAAAATCATGCTATTCCTTGAAGCAATTACCTCTGATGAAATAAAATGTCTGACTGACAATGACTATTATATTAATGTGATAAATTTTGCACAATGCTAAGAATATTTGTGTTTACTTTGTTGTAGCAACATCTTTCCAATTTACTTTCTAAATTTAAATGTTCTACTTAAAGTCTGGAGCATAAAATGAAAATAAGAATGCTTGCATTTCTGGAATATTCTGATTATACGAATAAGAAATAAAAGACTACTTTAGATTCAGGTTTCACCCTCTTAAATCCAAAAGGTATTTCCAAATTAATTACATCAAATATCAACATTAAATATGTATTCACCAAATGCCTAAATGATATCTAATATCAAATGATACTTAATATCAGTTATAAGACAATCATAAAACAAATACTTGGGTCTTCTAATATGCCACACACTTTCCTGCCTTGCTGTCTGTTCATTATCTTTTTTCCCAGTGTTCTCCCTCAGGTAAGCTTGTCCTTCAAGGCCCATTGAATTACCAGCATTTATATTCGTCTTTCTATGATTTTTCCTTCCTGGAATTAATTGCTTCTGTTTCTCTGCTTCTGTAAGACCTTGTACTTAACCTCTATTATAATACATTTCACATGGTATTATAATTACTTCCTTAGGTATTTGCCTCCCCATAAGACTTCACATTTCTTAAAGAGAGGTCTAATTCTGACAGATTTTGTGTCCCCAGTTCAAAGCCCATAGCCTGACACACCTTGATTACCTAATACGTGTTTGCTGAATGAGTGAATACACAGTCAGTCAAGAGTCGACAAATCCCAGATTTGAGGCCAGATGAATGATCATGCTGTGATCTAGAAAAGCTGTAAAGTAAGGTACTGACAAGCCTCATAGGATTGTTTTGCTGGATGGTGGTTCTTATCTGGCTGTCTGTGGATGTTGTCTGTGTGAACCAACTGGCCTGTACTGCATATAAAGTTAGAATCCTTGCTCTGGCTTTCTTACATGAATCACACTTCTGTGTTGCCTAACAAGCATTCTGAAATCTCAGGCCTGACACTTGCTCCCAGTTAATGAAGATAACTCAGTGTATAGGATCATGCATTTTATGGTTCCACGTTCATGGACTTAAAACCCAGAATAAAACTTCAGTTAAAACTGACTTACACAACACATAGCCATCTGTGTGAGACCATTGGAATGGACTTATTAGGGAGGCTGTCAAATGCTTAATTCTTTTCTGAGTGTAGATCTTTCTCTGGGTATTTTAACTCCTGTTGGTTTCCAGAAGAGCTAGAAATTAATTGGTCAATTAGTATTATAATCCTTCCTCTTGTCTCATGCATGTACTGATGTGTTAGCTATTTTCTGCCACTCTACCACTTTATCTAGCATACATTGCTTCAAAATATTCCTTCCCTGAAGGCTTCACATTATCTGGATTGAACTGTATTTAGTCAAGAATATCTTTGAAAAGCCACTTGGATTTAGGATTCCTAGGGTTTCATATTTTGGGGAGAGTTACTGAGTATTCGTGTAGCCCCAGGTTAGTCAGATAACTTCTCCCTACCTAGATTTATTCTATGTTGGATGAGTAGTGCAGTATAAAAGTGTCTGTGGATTCACAAATTAAAAGTTTTTACAGAGAAAACCCTCTTAGTTTACTCAGTGTGAGAGAAAGTTTAGACTTGTTAATATGACTTAAGTCAGCAATATATGCTTGCCAGCAGTCTCAATCCGGGCCTTTCCAGGTGGGTGCCCGGCAAACTTTGCTTATTCTGTTCCAGTTCATGATTTCTACTCCATCTCTGACATGAGCATAGAACAGATATCCAATAAAGATTTTCTGAATGAAGTAATTAATTCTTTTATTCAAAAGACGTCCTATCAAGTGACAAATTTCAGCCCATTGATATCAGGGTCTTACATTTCATTAATACTAAGGGTGTTTTTTTCCACAGTATTTTAAAAGATGAACTAGTAACTGATTTTTCAGAGCTAATATTGAATGCTGTTGACAAATACCACAGAGGAATAATAATAACGTATCTGTTGATCATTTACTACATACAAAACCCCATGGTGAATAATTTCAGTGTATTGATAATATTTCTGCACAAAATGCCTTTATGAAATATGCACAGATTAAGAAACTAGAATGGAAGAATTTAGTAATGAACTAAGTTCATACAATATGTGATCTTGTTAGGACTGGTAAACAGGTGGTCTAAATATAGATTCTAAGATCTTAGTAATCACAGTTGGGAGAGTACTTGCATTTCCAGAAATTTTGTTAATGTTCCTTTATATAGATAGACATATACGTCGGCATCATAGTCATTCTCTCCAACTGCTGATACACTGTCAGACAATTAATAGAATATACTTCAACCTGGGTGGTTAATAGACCAGAGCTCTTCTGTGAGCCAACCTCTTCAAACTTTGCCCTTTAGAAAGGAGTCTATAATTGTGACTAATTGGAGGTAAAATTCTTCAAGACTGGAAAAGAAGGATTTGCTAAAGCATTAGCAGGTTAAAGTTGGTAAATAAATGAGGCATTATAAAAGGTTAAAATAACCAAAGAGTTTCATGGGAATGGAATTAGAATGTTTTCATTTCTTAGTCATATTTCAGATTCAAGGTCTTTAAGTTTCTATCAGATAAAACAAAAAGAGAAATCGTGTTTTTCTTCCAGTTGATTAGCATAGAGATGGAGTTAAAACAGTCCAAATGACTGCTGTAGTCATATAATTATTAGCATGAGTCGGAATAGGTAGTTCATGCTATGTTAATAAAAATCCCTCAGATCTTATAGTTTAAAACAACACTAATAATAGTAATAATACATATTTATTTCTGGCTCATGCTGTGTTTCCATTGATGGTGAGCTGTGGACTCTGCTCTCCCTTATTCTGACTCACAGATGCAGGCTGAGGGAGGCTGCATCTCTGTGTTTCACAATTGTTGAGGCAGAGAATGAACAAACTACAATCTCGCCTTTAAAATCTCTTCTGGGAAGGATTATGTATCATTTCTAATCACATTGGCCAAAGCAAGAAATACTGCCATTGCAAACTTCAAGGGATGTGACAACAGAAATCCTACCATATACTTAGAAGACAGAAAGTTTGGGGAATGTTTGGGGAACAGCACAAATGACTATCTCATGGTGCCCATTCCAAAGTGCGTGAGGAAACAAAGGAATTAAGTGGAAGAAGTTTCTCAAGGTCAACTGAGGAGAGAGGTTCCTCCAGCCAAGACAGGTAGGCTGCCATTATAACTACATTTTATAATTCTTAGAGGATTTTGAATGTTAGTTTCTAAAACATCCCATTCAGAAGTGAGCTTTTATAATAGAAAACTATTACACTTCAATTTTACAAAATTATCAAAATAACCATCTGTCATTTTTTGCTTTGGTTCAAAATTATTTCCAACACTGCCTTCCTCCCACCTGAGGAGCACACTCCTTCACAAACATGCAGATTTTCATTGTAGAGAATTGGATGATTTAAAGTGGTCTTCAAATTATATACAATTTTCAGGCGCTAGTTATCATTTCCACGTGTATTTCACAACTGACGGATGTATATTGATGTGGGTTTTTTTTTTGAAGTTTAATTGACATATAACGTTACATTAGTTTCAGATGTACAACATAGCGATTCAATATTTGTATGTATTGAAAAATGATCTCCACAATAATTCTAGTGAATATCACCATACATAGTTATGAATTTTTTTATGATGAGAACTTTTAAGATTTACTCTCTTAGCAATGTTCAAATATGCAATATAGTATTATTAGCTATAGTCATCACGCTGTACGTTTCATCTCCATGACTTATTTTATACTGAAAGTTTGTACCTTTGATCCCCTTGACCTATTTCGCCCAACCCCCACCCCCACCTCTGGGAACCATGAGTCTCTCCTCTGTATCTATGAGCTAAATTTTTTAGATTCCACGTATAAGTGAGATCATACAGTATTGGTCTTTCTTTGCATGATTTATTTCATTTAGTGTAATGCCCTCAAGGTCCATCTATGTTGTCACAAATGGCAAGATTTCCTTCTTTTTTATAACTGAACTATAGTCCATTATGTACATTTTCTTTATTCATTCATCCCTGATGGGCTCTTACGTTGCTTACATGTTTTGGCTATTGTAAATAATGTTACAATGAAGGTGGGGGTGGAGAAATCTTTTCGAGTTAGCATTTTTGTTTTCTTTTGTAAAATACCCAGAAGTGGAATTGCTGGATCATATGGTAGTTCTATTTTTAAACTTTTGAAGACCTTCTATACTGTTTTCCACAGTGGCTGCACCAATTTACATCCACACCAATAGTGCACAAGTGTCCCCTTTTCTCCGCATCCTCACCAACACTTGTCATTTCTTGTCTTTTTGATAATAGCTATTGTAACAGTTGTGAGGTGATATTACATTGTGATTTTGATTTGCATTTTCCTGATGTTTAGTGATGTTGAGCATCTTTTCATGTGCCTGTTGCCCATCTGTATGTCTTCTTTGCCAAAATATCTATTCGGATCTTCTACCTAGTCTTTAACCAGATTGTTCGGGTTTTTTGCTCCTGAGTACATACTGAGTTGTATGAACTTTTCAAATATTTTGCATCTTAACCCCTTATCAAATATATAATTTGCAAATAGTTTCTCCCATTCCATAGATTGCTTTTTCATTTTGTTGATGGTTTCCTTTTCTTTGCAGAAGCTTTGTAGCTTGATGTAGTCTCTTTTGTTTGTTTTTGATTTTGAAGCATTTTACAACTAACGGATGAACATTGGGATTTTCTTGCCCAAGAACTCGTGGTCAAAGAAGTTCCTACAAACACAGCGTGTTATTGTATTTTAATAGTAACATCATTCTTTAACTCTTTAATCAATTTCATGTTTTCATTTGTTTTGAGTCCACGTTTGTGTTATTCTCTCCAAATTAAAAATGTGCTAAAACAGACTTTTGCCCTTAGCTACTTGGTAAATTATCTGAAACAATTACTAACAAATCTATTGATCTTTTTAGACTTTTCTAAAAAATCAGTTTTAGGTTTACAGAAAAATTGAGTGGAAAGTACAGAGAGTTTCCAGACTTCCTCTGCCCTCAATAAATCTCCCACTATAAATAATTTTCCCTGCTTTTAATGTCTTACAGTGGTGTCATATATTTGTACAATCAACAAACCAATATTCACACACTATTGTTAACTAAAGTCCGTAGTTTACATTACAGTTCATTTGTACAATTCTATGACTTCTGATGGATGTATAACGCCATGTATCCACAATTACGTAGTAGGGTGGACTGAATGTTTGTGCCTCTTCAATATTCATATCTTGAAACCCTAACCCCTGATGTGATGGTGTTTGGAGATGGGGACTTTGCGAGGTAATTAGCGCTAGATTAGGTCATGAGGGTGAGGACCTCATGATGGAATAAACGCTCTTATAAAAAGAGGAAGAAACACTTGGAGATCCCGTTTGCTTTCTGCTTGCGTGCACCAAGGAAGGCCATGTGAGAATATAACCAGGAAGAGGGCACTTACCAAGAACCCGACCCTACTGGCACCCAGATCTCTTATTTCCAGCCTCCAGAACTGTGAGCAATAAATATTTGTTGTTTAAGCTATGCTTAAACATATCCAGCCTATGCTAATTTGTTATAACAGCCTGAGTAGACTAGGACAAGTATCATCCACCTATGATGCTCTACCAGTTCATCCTGCTCTCCCTCCTCCAAATTCCTAGCAACCACTGATCTTTGATTGTCTCCATACTTTTGCCTTTTCTATAACGTCTTGTAGTTGAAATCATGTAGTATGTAGCATCTTCAGATTGGCTTCTTTTATTTAGCAATATGCATTTAAAATTCACCTATGTCTTTGTATGGTTTGATAGCTCATTCCTTTATATCGCTTATTAGCATTCTATTGTATGACTATGCCACAGTTTGTTCATCCGTTCACTTATTGCAGCCTTCCTGTTTGCTTGCAGTTTATATTGGTTATGAATAAAACTGCCATAAACATTTGTGTGCAGTTTTTGGTATGGAGATAAATTTTCAAATCAGTTCGGTAATACCTAGAAGCATAAACACTGGATTGTATAGTAAGATTATGCTTAGCTTTGTAGAAAACTGCTAAACTGACTTCCAAAGTGGCTGTAACATTTTGCATTCCTACCAGGAATGAATGAGTCACTATTGCACTACATTTTCTCCAAAATTGATATTGTTACATTTTTTTAAGATTTGGCCATTTGAACAGATGTGCAGTTATATCTCATTTTTGTTTTAATTTACATTTTCACAATGACAAATGGTGTTGAGCACTTATAATACGTTTATTTGACATCTTCAAGTCTTTGGTATAGTATCTGTTCAGATCTTTTGCCCATTTCTTAACTGTTTTTTGCTTGCTTGTTTTCATTTTGTTGACTTTTAGGAGTTTTTTGTATATTTGGGGTAAAAGTTGTTTAACTGATATGCATTTTGCAAACATTTTCTTTTAATCTGTAGCTTGTCTTTCATTTTCTTAAGAATGTATTTTGTGTGACAGAAAGTTTTAATTTTAATTAAGTCTGACCTCAAAGCCAGCAGAAAAATCTCTCTGTTGTTTCTTGTCTCTCTTAAAAATTCGCCTGGTTAGGTCAGGCTCATTATGGTAATTTCCACTATAATTAACTCAAAGTCAACTAATAGAGACCTTAATTATATCTATAAAATTCCTTTACCTTTTAATATAACATAACCACGGGATTGGTGTGTCATTATATTCACAAGTCTTGTTCACAATTAAGGGGTAGTATTTTACTGGTCATGTACACAGAGGGTGGGAATCCAGGAGACCATCTTAGAATTCTGCCCACCACAGTCCACCCTCTGGCCCTCAACTACTCATATTCTTTCCAAATGCAAAATACATTGACTTTCTCTCAACGTTCCCAAAAGTCTCATCTCGTTGTGACATCAACTCTAAGTTCAAAGTCTTTTCATCTAAATCTAAATCTCATTAACATAGAACCCCAAAGTTCAAAATTTCTTCCTCTAGATGAACTGTAGAAGCATCTCTTCGGTATACTTCATTAGATGGAGCAATTTGGAACACAATTCCTTTCTGTATATAGACTGTGAAACTAAAGAGACAAGTTTTCTTATAGATAGTCAAGTCGCTTTCCAACTCTTACAAGGCTTTCCAGCTTCCATAAGGCATACAAGAATGTGTAACTGATTTCAGGCTGTTGTGGGGCCTTGTAAGAGTAAAACCAAGGATGATAGTCAACCAAATAAAAATTAAGCTTGTGCATATACACAAAAATAAAAACTAATGATGAGCTGATAAATATTTTAAAACATACATGTCAAAAAACATTTAATATAACTTACATATAAAGTTATCATTTTAAAATCTTACTTCAGGGGGCTGGCCTGGTGGTATAGTAGTTAAATTTGTGTGGTCAGCTTTGGCAGCCTGGGGTTCACAGGTTCAGATCCTTGGCCCAGACTGCTTATCAAGCCGCGCTGTGGTGGTGTCCTACATACAAAAGACTGGTACAGATGTTAGCTCAGGGCCAATCTTCCTCACCAAAATATATATATATATGTATATATATATTACTTCAAAATGAGAAAAAGGAAATAAATCAGAAATGTAAAAATTAAAATAAACAGAATTCCTATGGAAAAAAGAAAAGGATTCATTCATAAGTGAAATTTCTTTCCCACTTAAAAATATTACTTAATTGCTATATATTTTATGATGAAAAAGTTACACTTTCATACATTGTTTGTGGGAATATAAATTGAGCCAAATTTTTAGGGTTGTAGTTTAGAAATATGTACCAAGAATCTTTAAAAATATCATATGCATTAATCCAGCTTCATAAATTTTACAAATTTATTCTACAAAACAATCAGAGGTCAAGATAAAGACTTTTTAAAATGAAAATTGCCCTTTTATTTTCACAATAATTCAAAGGTAAATAATAATTAGGAATTTGTAAAATAAAATCTTGTATCAATGTAGTGGCATAATGGCCACTTAAAAAATGTTTCATAAGATTATATTAAAATGTTCAAAAACATGGTGTTCAATTGAAAAAAATGAAAGAGAAATCAAGGGAAAAACTTTACATACAATGTGACCTTATTTTAAGTCTTACATTTATTCATAAAAATGTCTTTAACAAAAATTAATGCCAAAAGTATACTTTATATGAAGTCTGCTGATTCATGAATAGAAATATAAAAGCGTAAGAGTGCACAAAAATTTTATGTGGGATTATCACTGTGTTGTTGAAGTACTGAAGATTTTAGATAGTTTTCCTTGTGATTTTGAATTCTTTTCCTCTAAACTTTATAACAACATTATAGCAATAATTGTATAATTTTATATGATTATAGAAAGCAATATATTGGGAAGAAAAAACTCTTTTTTTAGTCTCTGGATTCTTTGAATAACTAAATTATTTAGGAACCTAAATAACCTTCTATTAGTTTTCAATACATCATCAATACATAAGATAGTTAATTATCGCTGCGGGAATATTTAAAAGTCACCATTCTCCTACATGAAATACTGATTACGCACTGACAGATTTGATTTAATTTGAAAACCTAAATGTCTTAATTCTGCAAAATAGTCAGTAAAATGAATTGTACAGCAATTAAATTCAGATAAACTCTCCCTGTTCATCCATGAAAGTGTGGAAGAAAGGATTTTGCAGCAGGTCAAATTCTAGAATTGCATAATTACTCTCTATTTGGCCTTGAGAAAACTGCTCAAACTCTACTTTGTAAAATGAGGATAATAATACCTTAATTCAGTGTTTTGATTTGAAGCCACCTGAAATGTAGAAGTCTGTGCCTTTTGATTAAAGTGGATAATATCTGTGCATTCATTCTCCTTAGGTGACTTTTAGTAAATGTCTGTTCACTTCTCCAGAGATGAAAACTCTGGAGACTTTTCATCAGAACTTTTCAGAAAGAAAAAAGGGCAGATGGACTTTATAAGGGTCATAATTGTATTCATGGAAAAATGCTTTAACCTTCCTAAAGAGAGAAAAAAGGGAAGAAACAAAATAGAACAAGGAATATAAAAAAACAATATTTTGTTCTTGCTACAAATAGAAATAACATAAAGATTCTCTTTTAAGTTACTCAGGCTAAACAATTGAAGTGGTTTCTTGTTCTCTCCTGCCAATCAAAGCAATCTTCTAGGATGGTACTGTGAATAAAGGAAGGAAAGCGTATGAAGAAAATCACGTCACAACTGGAATTTTAGGATGGCTTTTAGTTCCAGTCTTCTGATAAATTTGTCTATAATTACATAAACACTAATTCATATGGTTACAATGTTTCATCATAAACTTGATATGTGGTATGCAATCACACTTTCACTTATTAATTATTATTATTATCACTTTTTTTTTGGTGAGGAAGATTGTTGCTGAGCTAACATCTGTGCTAGTCTTCCTCTATTTTGCATGTGGGATGCTGCCACAGCATGGCTTGATGAGTGGGATGTAGGTCCACACCCAGCATCCAAACTTGTGAACCCTAGGCCATCGAAGCAGAGCACACAAACTTAACCACTACGCCACCAGGCCAGCCTCTATTATTATCACTTTTAATGGGCAGTTTGGGATAATTCCTTTATATGAATCTTATGACAGCTTACCTAATTCTGAAAAAATGTTAACATTCAATATTCAAACAAAATTGTTTAGATTTTATGTATTTATTGTTCAATTTAGACCCAAGGATAAACTGGAAAGCAAAAAAAAGTAGTAATTATGAGTACAGATGGTTTGCAACTCATTTCTGCAACTTAGTAGCTGTCCGACCTTGGATACATTATTTAGCCTCTCTGAGACTCAGTTTCACCATCCGAAAAATAAGATTAGATTAAAGCATGCATCATGTCTAAAATGGGGATAACATAATTTATCAGTGTTAAACAACTTAGTAGCACGTAGAAATTTACCAATAAATTTTAGAGATTAATTAGGAACATAGTATATGCTTGCCACGATTTGAATGGAATGTTTTTCTCTTTTTATTTTTCACTGTTTATTGATGGTGTGTGAAGAGAAAAATTTTGCTGTTGTATATTTATTTTTTATCCATCCACTTGTTCAAATTCTCTTATTAATTCTAATAGTTTTATTTATTTTTTTACTGATTTTTTTTTCCTGCAGGGGTAGCATTATATTTTAAATGCTTATTTTTCTCCATTTGCTGGAAACTCCAGAAAAACATTGAAGTATAAAGGCCAAAAAATGAATCTCTCTGAGGTTCCTAATATTAATTTTAAAATGCCTGACATTTGAATTTCTTTCTTCTGTTCCCTCTATTTATAATTTACTTTAAAAACGGCTGAAAAATTTTAGGAATGCTTTTTAAGCACCAATGGGCATGGTCTCATTGGGTCATTATTTTTTATGTGATAAATTATAAATATATTATTTCTGATATTTAATCATCTTCTTTTTCCAGTTTTATTGAGAAAAAATTGACATACATCACTGTATAAGTTCAAGGTGTACAGCATGATATTCTGATTTACATATATTGTGAAATATTACCAAAACAGGTTCAGCTAACATCCATGATCTCATATAGATACAATAAGAGGAAAAGAAAAAAGAGAAAAATTTCTCCCTGTGATGAGAACTCCGGATTTACTCTCTCAACAACTTTCTTATCTATCATACAGAAGTATTAACAATAGTCATCATGTTGTTCATTACATCCCTGGTACTTATTTATCTTACAATGGAAGTTTGTACCTTTTGACCACCTTCCTCCAATTTCCCCTCCTCCCATCCTCTACCTCTGGTAACCACAAGTCTGATTTCTTTTTCTATGAGTTTGTTAACCATCTTTTATGCTGTATTATTTCAATTGTGGAATAACACTCCTAATTATGCATTATTCTTTTGAGTCATTGTTGCATTCCATCAGTTTTTTGAGGGGTATTAAAGTTATGCTGGGATTCATAAAATTGAAGGTGAAGCTCTCAAATATCCTGCCCTCTCTCCTTGCCCTGGAGTAACATCAGATGTAAATATTATTGGGAAAGAACCCTTGATTTTATTTTTTTTTTCATTGCAGCATTCCCAGAACCTCACTGACTAACACAGAAAAATGATTAGTATTTGTTAAAATAATTAATTAGCATTTGAGTTATTAATTAGTTATAGTTTTGCTATAACTCAGTTGTGAAAGATTCTAGATCTATTCTCTTTTTTAAAATTAGCACTTTTTAAATTTTCTAGTCCATTTTATGGTAATTGGTCTGCTAGTTTTTCCTACTTGGATCCATTTTGGTAATTTATGTCTCACCAGAACAATTATCCGTTTCTCTAGGTATTCTTAAAATTGCATGCACCACTGTACTAGTTCTCAATCTAATAGCTTAATTTACCAGACATTTTCATGAATGAATAATTCAAAAGTTTATACAATTTTGTTACTTATAATTTTCATACTTTCACAAGATTTCCAAAAATCTCAGTAAAAAAAAACTTCTGTAATTTTCATATACAATACTGACAAATTAGTCCAGTTACTATAGCTCAATAAAATATTAGAATTGCTTTCTTTGATGAACATGCCCCGTAATCCATTTTATCTCTTGACAAAGGCCTACACTACTTTCTTGCCTTCATTCCCTTTCCTTTTTAGTGACATAGTTTATGTCAGGAAAGAGGAAAAGCAAGACAAAGAGAGTCTACTTTTATTGAGTTGTGTGTGTGTGTATATGTGTGTGCACTAATATAAAGATTTAATAGAGCTATTGCTATATAGAGATTGTTATTGTTCATAAGTTAAACACTAAAGCATATTTTCCTTTTCTCTCATCATCCTAAACTATTTATATCGTTGAACTTTAGGCACATCAGTTTTCATTTGTTTGATCTCTCAAAACATTAGCATAGAAATTCAATAATAAAATGGAGTCAGAAAGTTTCTGAAACAGACATCTGCCTTAATGGAAGCTTCTTTGAAAAATGTGGATGATTCATTGAAATAGAAAACCCACATAATAAAAACCTTTGGAAAAGGTTGACAGAAAGAATATTTCACAAGTATTAGTGAAGTTTTCCTATCCCTTTGAAAAAAAGGAAAGTTCTATTCCCATATATCATTTAATATTATTAGAAATTATTGATCCTTTGATATTAGGATGAAAAAGTGGGCCATTTAGTTAAATGTGTAATTTGTGTGAGATTTTGTAACAAAGCCCAAGTATGCATTTGATCTTACAGTTTCGTGAAAGGTGTATTTTCATTTTGATACCATAGTTATATATATATATATACAAGGTACTCTCTTCTGAGAAGTTTTAAGAAAGGATCAGTGTTTTAGTTTTTGATGACTCTTGATACATTTGAAGTGTGAGGATATCTAATTGATGAAGTTTATTTTAGTTTATTTAGTTAGGTTCACAAGGTCATACTATATATCCACATAGTTTTAGAGCCAAAGAGTACCATAAGTCTATAACAATAAAAAACTGGAAAGCTTGACCATCCCCACTCCCCAGTTTTAGTCCCTAGAGACAATCCTTTTCAGTGCCTAGACTTATTTTGTATGGCATTTGCCTCTGTATTTCTGTAGTTTAACATCTATTTATTGGTTTATTCATTTTAGATAACTATTGACTTCTGGTTCTCAATCCAATTAATCAATAATAGTCTGTGTTGTTTTCACAGTATATGGTTCTACCTTTTTATATGCCCATATTGTATTTATATGATTGGTTTTGTAGCAGAGGAAAAGTTTCTCCTCTATCCCTCTAAGTTCTTCTGACTGATCTAAGAATTAAATTGACATGAGACATAGTAACAGGAGAAAAACCAACATGTTTTAACAACATGTATACCTCCTGTACACATGGGAGAGACCCAGGTAACTCCCCAAAATGGCTGAAGGCACCACCTTAAATACCATCTTAAGCTAAAAATAAAAAAACGATGTTTGGGGTGGGGGAAGTTAGTTATGGGAGGTTACCAGGAAAAGTAAGTAACCATACAGTAGTTACATAGATTTAAGCCATTGCTTTCTTCATTGGTAAGAGTTTCTAGAGATAAGGTCATTTCGTTTCTTCCTGGTACAGCCAGCTAGACACCCTTACAAATGGAGACTTCCCTTACAAATGTAAACGTCTCTTATAAAGGGTAACTTCTACTTGGTTTCCAGAGCTTCTCCCATGTCTGCTGTTTCTTAAAAACAACCAGCATAAAGTAATCCTTATGCCAAAGAGATATATTTTGGGGTGACAAATTCTGCTCCCTTACAGTTTTATGATTGTGTAGCTGGATTTTTAGCATAAAATACGATTTGAAATTTTTTCCCATGTCAGTAAGTAATCTTCTGGTAAAATTATTTTAATTACTGCATAGTATTCCAGCATATAGATGCTTCATGATTTATTTAAACAATATTCTAATGTTGGAAATTCATGTTTCATTCTAATCAATTCTTTTTCTTTCAATTTGAGTAACAGCTGTCTTATCTGTGGATCACTGGTCTGGAAATTTTAATCACTTAGAATATATCTTAGAAACTGAGCCTACTGAAAAAGCAACCCTCCCTCCGCATGCCCCTCCCCCCCATCGTAGAATCTATGTTAGGACACCCATTTTCTTTTCAGAAGGTAGACCTCAGCAGAAACCCACTCAGAGGTTAATGACATGAATTAGAGGAGCTCTGGGGATGCTGTGTTCAGAGGATGCCCCCTAGAGGTAGACAGAAAACAGCCGAAATTAACAACTAGGAGCCTGACATCAAGGAGGAAGAAAGAAAAGCAAGTTAGCAAATCAGAACTCAAAACCAGAGTAGCCCGATTTTTTACCTTAAAACCAAATATTTCTACGGTTCTGAATAGCCCATCAATACATCACTACATTCCAACATGCAACATAGAATCTGATTTTTCCTAATGAGGCCCATTAAGCCATAAATAAAGGCAGAATTGATTTTGATAGCAACTGTTCAACAATGCAAAGAATTACATAATATCTTAGATAGAGTTCCATATTTGAAACTCCAGTTTTTGCAATATTTTTGACACTTGGAAGATGACGTTAGTTATCTGAATGTTTGATAGGCAACATGTATGTGAAATAATAAATAGATAGATATTGGTTTCTGCCTCCAGTTCCTGCTAATATTTGCTCTTTGACCTCCGTTACTGACAGAGTTCCTGAAACTCTTGCGATTTTCTGATTGACAGGGGTGTCTGACACAAAGCTCCTAAATCCCTTGGAATTTCCTACGTCATAGAAGTATCTTTTGTTCTGATAAGGCAACTCTTGACCGGCTCCTGGGTAGAGGCTGGTCGCCAGAAAAACCAACTCGTTATTAAAAGCTTGGAAATTTCACCTCTACTTCCCATTCACTGGAGGGGAGAGAGGAGGTGGAAATTAAGTTAAGAATTGATCATGCCTATGTGATGGGGCCTCCCGAAAAATCCTTAAAGTACAAGGTTTAGAGATCTTCTGGGTTAGTGAACATATCCATGTGCTAGGAGGTGTGTTCCAACTCCAGAAGGACAGAAACCCCTGAGTCCTGTGCTCTTCCAGACCTTGTCCTGTGCATCTCTTCAGCTGGCATTTCATTCATATCTTTTAAAGCATACTTTAGAATAAAACAGCAATAGTAAGTAAACTGTTTTCTTGGGTTCTCTGAGCCACTCTAGCAAATTATTGAACTCAACAAGGGAGTCTTGGGAACTTCTAATTTGTAGCTAAGTTGGACAGAAGTTGTGGGTAACTTGGGGACCCACCACTTGTGACTGGCATCTGAAATAGAGACCAATCTTGTGGGGCTAGACTGATACCAAACCTCTTAATCTCAAATTCATGTGCCTGATGTACAGTAAGGCAGACACTGAGACATCAGTGCTTGGAGATGGAGAAAGATTTATTCGAATTGGCCAAAACAAGAAGGTGGAAGCATGGGTTTGCTCAAATGTGCCTTCAGAAAAGCAGAAAGCAGGTGGGTTTTATAGAGCTTAGGGGTTTGGCAGGAGGAGCTTCAGGGAAACAGAGGGGTCATTCCTGATAAGCCCCTGGGCAATCTGACTTCTGTGCTTCAACAGCTGCTGGGGGCCGGCCATCGGGTGAGCAACCTCCCAGAAGCCATTCTCTTTCTTCTGCAAAACAAGCTCAAAAATCCTCAAGTCCCCTGTCACTCCTCAAGTTAAACAGAAAAACTGCAAATTTCTTATTGAATATCTGCAGTAACCCTCAGGTACCTGGCTTCAAGACCTTAACCTGTGGGGTCTACCCTAACTCTGGTTAGTGTCAGAATTGGATTGTAGGACAGCAACTGATGTCAAAGAATTGGTTGGTGTGAGAAAATCCACTCGCACACCTGCTTACAGAAGTGTTCTGTGTGAGTAGTCAAGGAGAAACATAAGATTTTTTTTCGCTGCAATGTAAAAAAGAGCAGAGGCTTTCAATAAGCCAGGTCTGCATTTGAATCAAAGACCAGCTGTGTAAAGTAGTGCATATAGATGAATTTCCCTAAATTTCCACCCTTTCAAAATTACAATGAGTGTATTATATTGAAAAATAAAACTATTGTGCTAAACGTCCTGACATAGGAAACATGCAGTAAATGAATCCTATCACAATTGTTCACTGTTACTGAATTCTTCACACTCTGATGACAATGGAATAAACGTGAGGTTGCAACAGAAAAAAATTGTTAAAACTTTCTAGTCACCTCATAAATTTCATAAGAATTTTGGAACATATCTTCATAGGTGATTCTTACCAATCTGTACTTTAAAATACTTAAAAATTACTTATACATGGAACTATACTATCTGTTCCTCCAAGGCTGAAGTAAATAACTGTATTAATTATATTTGAGAGATTTAAAAAATCTTTAAAGGTCCCACTTGGTCCTACAGGGTAGCAGTGAAGCCACAGACACATTTACCACGCTTTGAAGTTGGATAGTTCCCTTCAGTGAAGACTCACATGGGTATTCCGTTCAAACAGCATGAGTGCAAAGGCAGCTGGCATGTCCACAAGAATACGGGGTCATGAAGCTTGTGGTTTAATTATATCAAGCACAGAATTTGAGCCATTCTCTAATTTATTCTAAAGGCACATCACTTTAATGGAATTTCAAACAACTATGTGCCAAAGAAATAGCATTTAAAAGCAAAAATGTGCCGCTATTTTCTTTCCTCTAGAAAAGGAAAGGCATTGATCAGGTCCATGATTAAGTGCTATGTGGAGAATATCTTCTATAAGCATAAGCCTTCATTATACATCCCTTTGATTCCAAAGAAACCACGTGCTAAACTTGTATTTTTGGTAAATGTAAGGGTGGTCTGGGAGTCTGTGCAGGTGAATTGATAAATGCAAGGGTGCAAGGAATGTGTGTGTGTGTATGCGTGTATCAACTGTTTAATGGGATTTAATGGGCCTGATGTCTCTTTTGTCTGTATCAAGTGAGTAATCTGGGTAGCTTTATGAATGTGTGTACTGGATGGAGAATTTGAAAAATGCTGAGTCATTCTTTCTTTAATTTATTCAACTATTAGGGCAAGTCTTATACTAAGATATGCAGAGGGACCGGCCCCGTGGTTGAGTGGTTAAGTTTGTGCGCTCCGATGGGTGGCCCAGGGTTTGGATCCTGGGCGCCGACATGGCACTGCTCGTCAGGCCACGTTGAGGCGGCGTCCCATATGCCACAACCAGAAGGACCTGCAACTAAGATATACAACTATGTACCAGGGGGGATTTGGGGAGATAAAGCAGAAAAAGAAAAAAAAAAAAAGATTGGCCACAGTTGTTAGCTCAGGTGCCAATCTTAAAAAAAAAAAAGAAATGCAGATATGATGTAAACAGATGTATGTATGTACAGGTCTATCTTTCTGAATCTGAAGTTGATGGAGGAGATGGACACCATCAAAGGACCACACACTCAATGTCATTATACCACTGTGATAAGTGCTTCTAAAGAGAAGAACATGGGCGTATAGGAGAGTAATATTGAGGAGTTTAATACAATTACAGAGAGTAGGAAAGGATTTCCTAAGAAAGCAACATTTGAACTGAAGGAAAATTGCAGTTAACCAAGCAGCAGGACATGTGTCTACAGTTTGGTGACTCCATTTTACTACTCCCTCGGAAAACCTCCATTTTAGGGATGACTGCCCATGAAAAAGGGGGATTGTCCTTTAATATGGGAAAGGTCTTTCTTAAGTTTGCCCCCCTTGTCTTTTTCATATCTTGTCTTCCCTCATTCAAGCATTTGGATACATGACTCACAAAAATAGTATGGAAATAAAGCTCTTAGGAAACTACTGTAATTTAAATCCACAGGTAATAATATTAAACTTTGAAACGCTTTCCTCAGAAGCTTTAGCTTCATTTCGTGCCTCTGAATTCCTGGCCAGGTAGGAATACAGAATAATACACAAAAGCTCAATCTTTGTAAAGAATAAATGAAAGCAATTTTCTCTGACAGAAGATTATAATTAACTGAAACTTCAGAAAAAAAAAATCTTCCCTTGCAACTTTCTTAACTGGCTTTTATGTCAAATTTGTGAATCTAGAAATTTAAAAAGAAAATTTAAATGAATTTTGTGAGTTTCTCTAACTACTTACAGTTCTTCCTAAATGTTAGATCCATATAGTCTAAAGATCATGCAGATTTATAATTAGACAAAATAACAACTAAGAAAGCATACCATTTTCTTTATAATTCTCATGAATTTAGACAGCCATTTGGGAGACTATTAGGAATAATTTACACTTATAATATCCTTTCATTTTTAAAAAAGTATATTGTATATTTCTATGCGTCTTGGTCACAATATGATTACTTTGTATTAACAGGTTCATGACTCTATTTTTTAGCTTTTTATGAATTTGTGTTTACACTAATTCCTTTTAAATACAAATATAACTTCAGCCTTGGAGGAACAGATAGTATAGTTCCAATTTCTTTGGAAAGAGATAGAAATAAACTGATTTATGCAACAATAACAAATATAGGTATGTGAATGTATAAGTGTAAATAGATTTATTGTGTATTGTGTTGCATAGTGTCCCCCCAAAATCCACGTCCACTCAGAAGTTTTCTAAGCTTATTTGGAAATAAGGGCTTTGCAGTATCAAAGAGAGCCAGAGCTGTACATTAGTTAAAATAGTAAAGCCAGATTTTACTCAGTAACGATTGCAATAGGGGGAATGAGACTAGTATAGACAGAATTCCAAATATAACAAGGACAAGTGGAAATATATAGCCAAGGAGCAGGGTGAAGGAGTCAGTGGATGGAAAATTACTAAGAGGAGACATCAAGGGTAGGGGGATTCTTGCTAAACCTGCTTGACAAGATTCTTGCTGAAGGCAGGTCAGTGTGATCAGATATCAAGAACCGGGATGAGAAATATGATAAGATATCAAGGGTGATCATATACCAAGGGCTGGGGGGATGACTTAGAGGATTCTTTGCTAAGCCTAAGCTGGGCAGGCCAAAGACAGTATTGAGGCCGAGGTTGAACCCTGGTCCAGAAGAGATCTCCTAGGAACCTGACCAAAGTTTGGTCAAGGGGAGAGTCCTTGTCATCAGATGCAATTAATTAAGTTAAGATGAGGTCATTCTGGATTAGAGTGGGCCTTAAATCCAGTCTGACTGAAGCTCTTAAAAGAAGAGGACAGAGACACAGCCACACCGAAAAATGCCATGTGATTATGGAGGCAGAGACTTGAGAGGCTCATCACAAGCCAAGGAACTCCCAAGGACTGCCGACAACCATGAGAAGCTAGGACAAAGGCAAGGAAGGAGTCTTCCTTTGAGCCTTCCGAGGAAGTTTGACCCTGCTAACACCTTGACTTTGGACTTCTAGCCTCCAAAACAGTGAGAAACTACATTTCTGTTGTTTTAAGCCGCTCAATTTGTGGTACTTTGTTCTGGCAGCCCTAGGAAACTGACACATGATGTTATATCTACATGAGCTGAGGAACAAGGAGGGTTGAGAAGGATATGAACCACAGGACCAACGGTATTTCTGTTTGTGGAGAATGACACTGGGAGTAGGGTAGAGGAGGGCATTTCACATTGTTCATTTTCTAATACTTGTTTTACACGGTGGGGTTATATGGGTGCTTTATCCTTTCAGCGTGGTGTTTTCAGTAGCATGAAAATACAGCCTTATGAAAAAAAGGAAAAGAATATAGACAACAGACAGGGAAGAGTTTAAAGGTTTCTCAGAGGAAGGCTGAGGATATCTACATGTGCATCAGTTTAGTGAAGATCACTTAAGGCGCTCGGCTTACCGCTTTGCAATTGCCCTAAACAGACCCTGAGATATCATGAATGTGGAACTGATGGGAAGCTTCAGCTTTCTTCCTTTTCTATTTTAAAATCTTGTTCTTTGGGGTTCTATATTTAAAGTGACTTCTCCAGCATAGGCACAAACCTGGCAATGCACATCAGAAGGGGAGAATGCCAGTTTTCACTCTGTAATTCTGTAACTTTTATCTGGTATCTCATTCACTGTGAAAATGAAAGAAGACAATAAATACAGCTTCACTTCTCAAGTCTTCATCATAAATGATCTTTTTTCCCTGCTAATGATACTGTAGTTGATATTATGTTACTTAACTATGAATTTAAGTAGATTTGTCCACAAAATGATTTCTAGAATAATTGGACATTTATGTGATGAAGAAAACCTATATGGCTGAGCAAATAGAGCACTGAGCTAGAAGTCGAGAGACTATGTCAGGAGTCATCTCTTTGTCAAGTCTCTGTCTTAATACTTACATTTTTAATTGGACGTCTTATTCATCACAGGCTTATCTGTGTTTTTGTGAAGAAATATAAAATAAATATTTGAACATTTAGCTTCAGAGAAGAAAATATATACAAATACATGTTCCATGAAGGCAGGGATTGGTATCCATTTGTTTATGGCTGCATCCTCAGCACTTGGAACAATATTTTTGCACATAGCTGCATCCAATGAATATCTGCTGATAAATGAATGAGTGGATAAAATAATGCATATATAATGCATGATTTAACTTCCCCTAGGAATTTTTATCTCTGACTTTTGCCAAGAGTGCTAGGGAAATTATATAAATGACATTGACCCAGATATTTCAAGCACAAACGAAGTTCTGCACAATAGCATTCAAGTAAGATCATCTTTTCAGAAAACTGAAATTTAGGCTGTCTTACCTGTTAATTGTGTTTTTACAAGTGTTTCTTATTTAACCCATTAATTTATCTACCTAGGTAAAATAGAGACCAATTATTATACTTTGCAAATCTCCAATTACCGGCATTAATTATTGAGTGTGATATTCTGCTGAGACATACTTGCACTGACATAATCTCTCAGTATCAAAAAAGCCATATTTGCTGACGTAATTTTTCAGCCTTAAGTGTACCTATTTCACTGGAAACTACTTGCTCTTTATTCTATTTTATTATTATTAGAGCTTGATTATATTTTACTACAAATTATTAGGAATGCTGACATATTTATTAGACTTATAGTGCTTTGAAAAGCATTTTTTTAAGATTCATAGATAAATGTAAATGCATGTAAAAAAACCCTCATGTTTAATCATTCTTATTTATATATACGTATATGTATATTTTACAGTGAGGTCTCATTGATTACTGGTTGTTCAAAAGAAAGCAAACATGATATATTTCACACAATTGTAGATTTCATAACTTGTTATATACTTTTTTGTGCCACATTCAAAAATATAGTTATAGACGTTTTGGGTTACATTATGTCACAAAGTCACGTTAGACAATAAATTCCATCTTTAACATCATTAGAATCTGTAATATAAAAATTAAAATGCTTAGAATGATTTCTGCCACTGTGGTAAAGAGAAATTCAAAGATAATTAGTAATTAGCTTTCATTTCAATGGGTTCTGGTTAAAGCAACAATGAGCTGTTCATGAGAGATCAAACATTAAAAACGAGCAAACACACAAAAACACAAGATGTGCATCCTGACTTTTTGAGGAAAATAAACCATCATGAATTACCTGCTATACTCACGGCATATAGAAGCCTCAAGCCAAAGATAACTGAATTGCTCTTGGACTATTTCCCCTTCGATTGGGCAGAAAAGTCCTAGCTTATGCACGACGTATGGGGGAAGAGTGTTGCCACAGTCTAAGAATGAGCCTGGGAATCACAAACACTTCTTGGTGCTGTTGCCAGTTAGCAGTTATTGAGGCAAGTGCAGGAGAGGACACATAATTAGGCAGAATTTCTGACCAGGATATTAACAACCTATGTTAAAGGAAAACTGTCTAAGCACTAAAACCATTTATTCTCCTCATCTTTGGTAACCTTAAGGCATAACAAATTAGGTTTCCTATGAGAAATAAATCTTGAGGACAGGTTTTAAAGAATCCAGAGGGCTTCAGAATCAGACTTCATAGAAAGACCTTAGTTGCCCCTGTCAAATGTCATTAGAACTAAATTATCAAATTCCCTGAATTAAAGTTGATTCTATTTTAATGACAAAGTATAAGTTTCTTCATTGGTTAACCTCCATAAAAAGTTAAAGCTGTTCCGTGGGCATCTGTCAGTCAACGTATCAGCCTTTGCCTTAGTATACTGGGAAATAACTAATATATATAATTTAATGACTGTGGACCACCTTATCACATTCTTCTAGAATGATCAAGTGTAATAGAAAATGGGATTGACAATGAAGCAGTCAATGGTGAAAAGGTGTATTTTCTTGCCATCGGAAAAGTAACTATTTGGACATGAGGAAGAAAATAACACAAAAAGATGTAAATTTTTGAATGAAATCAGTATATTTTTGTAGCTAAACTTCCATTCCTAATTAACTTTGAAGATACAAAACTGAAATAAAACATTAATTCATAAGGATTTTAACAGTAATTTTCTCTTTACCAACCGGGAAATATATATATAATATTTATATATAAGTATATATTTATTTAAGTATACTTATAAATATATATTTTATATATTATATGTAAATTATATATTTTTTCTGGGAGGAAATATATGTATATATGTCTATATCTATTTGCTTATTTCCTAGAATAAGCTTCAGTTGATCACACTTCTATCAGCATGTCCATTTTCGGGAGGCTGAATGACCAATACAGAAGCTATTGCAGGCAATAACTGGACTTAAATAAGATACTAAAATATGTGCATCAAGCAATAGTTTGCTCTCTTATAATTGGCCCTTCATAAAACGCTTTATACAGCTAAGAAATCCTAAAGACATATGTAATTTCTTGCCTTTATCATCGTAGCTTGAAATTTTACCTAATATATTTTGCATTCTTTAACACAGAATATGATGTACCGATGCTAGATAACAGTTTTAATTACTTTTTAATTTAGAAATAGGAACATAAATCCCAGTAGAAATAGAGCAATAGAAATAATTGAAGTCAATTACCTGAAAGCATGTTTTGGATACTTCAATGATAATACTTGTTTCCTGCCTGTAATTAGACTTCATTTGGTTCTTCTACTAAGTCAAGATTCAGTTAAAGATTCTTAAAAGGGACTGATATTTTTTACTCAGCTCAGTTTTGATAAACTTGAACAATTACCTGCATTGGGAATAATCGAATAGGGTTTTAAATTTAAATGCTGATAACAAAATCTATACTAAATTTAAGAATGGTGGTTGAAGTTGAAATACATCTAGAAACCCATTTCAGAAAGAAATACCTATTGTTAGAAAAGGTGAAAAATAAATGAGTGAAACAGTTTAAACAGCATCATCACTGCAATAAAGTAGATTCTTACAAAATTTAAATAAAGATACCATAAAAAGAACTTTCCCCCAAAGTGGAAAGTATCTTATTTTAACAAAACTTTTCTCACATATCAATATGGAATAGGTAGGAAAATCTGAGATAATATGAGAATATGTTGAAGACTAGATTATCAATGTGACACGCAACTTCAGCCCACAATTGCAGTATTTTCCTTAGTTTTTAGAATGTTAGAAGAGAACTCTTGTTCACTGAGAACTTACTATTTGCCAGATGGTGTGCTATATAGTTTCCTTTGGGGTTATCATGGTGGTCCTCTTTTTAAAAATGCAAGTATACCTGGTGGTTATAACATATCTGAGTAATTATCAGATCTCTTTTCCTTAGGAAGGAGACTGGGTAGAGAAAGGAGTTTCCTGGAAAGGGAAATAGAACTGAATAAAGAAATAAAAGGCACACTAAGACAAATTTTGAGCTTGATTGTTACACATTAAGTGGGTAAGAATCTAGTATTCTCTGTCAATGAAGAAGATTTCATATGAATATGAGTTATTTTTGATGGTATTGCTAAAAGATTACAGAAGCTTGTGAACAACGTTAATTTCTTATCAGATGATGAATATTTCACTCATCATTTTCTTTATCGTTCTTGAAATAATGTACATTTTTCACCTTTACCATCTTGGAAGGTGTTAAAATATACAAACATTTTGTTTTAGATGCTAGAATCTTTCCCAGCAATACCGGACCTAGAGGATGGGATTCCAGGAATAAGCAAACTGCAAAGTAAAGCCCACTTGTGTCGATGGATGGAGAGGGCAGAACAAGGGTAAAAGTGGCCCAAAGATCTAATCCACATAGGCCATTTATTGAGATTAAAGAAATCAGATCAAATAAAGGTATGTCTAGGGTTGACTAATGAGAAAAGCAAGTTCTGGGTAATTAATAGAAGGGGGATTTGAGGTTCCCCTTTTACAAAATGCCATTAGTTATCCTATCTCCTGTATGGTTAAAAGCAGATTCCAAAACGAGGTGACTTTATGATTCTTTCCAGTTCTAGAAACGTTTTCATGTTCAAATTTTTGTTCTGATGCATAATAGATATATGGCCTTGGGCAAATTTCTCAGCCTTTTTAAAAAAATGAGAATATTAATCTGTAAAACAGGAACATATTACTTACTGCTCTTAAGAAGATTATGTAAATGCTTCTAAAAAGTGTTTTGCTAGTGCCTAGAACCTAGAAAAAAAGCCTGTTAAAAGTCATTTAAGTCACATAACAGCTTGTTCCATTCCCTATAATTAAGTTCTATAATCAGACAATTTGTAATAACAAAATTTCATTCCAGATCTCTTAATTTCAGATACACTGAGATCTATGCTAGCTTTATGAGCAGTGTAACTACAATTTGCTTCTGTCTCCAAATAACAGGTTTGACTTTCTTCTTTCTTTTATTTTAAATAATACATTTAAGTGAATATTTATGTTAGTATAAATGGGCTTAAATTGATATGCTAAAGGAAAGAAGAATGACAACAAAAATATTTCCTTGTAATATTAATAGAAAATGTCATTAAATAACACTTGTGAAATGCATGACTCCTGAAGATTTTATTTTAGCTAGAACTATGGGTTATGTTACTTGTGCCTTTTTGTGTACTTCCCTAAAATGCGCCATCGGGGCATTTTGATCATAGTTCAATTTTAGCAGAACCATTGAAAAATGACACTGCAGAGGCTGTATTATGTAGAACTATGGGTCTACAGATGCTTTCTCGAAACATTCAGAAGTTTCTATTAGGCACTTTCCTCAAAAAACAAAATTTGGATTCATATATCATTTGCTAACTAACTACTGGCAAACAAGAACATTGAAAACAACTCTTGAGAAAGAGAGAGAGAAACTTCTATGATTCATTCCAGCAAATAGATCAATAAAGAGGTATAATCTTTAAGCAAAGGCTGGTGGTTGGCCAGGAAACAAAGCAAACATTCTGGCTAGTTATTATGGAAACTGCTTGAAAATTGCAGATGCCCTAAATTTTTAGCTTCTGCTGTTTTCCATATCACTTTGCATTTCACAGCTCAAGAGAAAATGCTGTTGCTTAATGACAGAGACAGTTATGTTTGGGCTGCATTTTCCTTTGTGGAGCAGAATTAGCACTCCAGGAAATACAAAATTATGTTTGTTTCAAACTGATAGCTCCAAAAACATACAAAATTAGGGTACAAAGGAAAAGTAATGTGGGGAAAATAACAGGTTGGTAAATAAGTAAACCTTTACAAACTTAAGATGTTTATTTAAAGACAAATTATTTTTCTAAGTCTGTGAAGTGATTTACTCTAATAAGCTGCCTACAGGACCTCTTAACTGAGATGTCTATCACCTCAAGTTACTCAAGCCAAAGCTATCAAAATGTCTCTAAAACACAAATTCAATCTTCTAAAGAACTCGCTTCTGAGCGCTCATTTTATTGTTCTTTTTAACCTGTGTGATATCTGTTTATTCTCCGACAGTCACACAGAAATCTTACTAGCAATGTTATGTGTACTTTTCCTCCATAATCTATTTCCTTTCTATTTTTGTCAATTTTAGAATGGAAGTTTTCTCCAAGGGAAACGTATGTTCATTTTTCATTGCACAAAAAGTGAGAAAAAGAATAATGAAAAAAGTTACAATGACCTGTAAGACTACCACACCATTTTCTGTTTTGCTTCTAACATTTCAGAAAATATTAACAATCTACAGCAGAGGTTGGCAAATTTTTCTGTAAATGTCAGATAGTAATATTTTAGACTTTGTGCAGCATATGATCTGTCTCAACTACTCAAGTCTGCTACGATAGTGCAAAAGCAGCCATAGATAATATATAAATAATGGGTGTGCCTATGTTACAATAAACATCTATTTAGAAAAACTGAACATAATTTTCTCTAACCTATAGAATAAAGTACTTTTTGCTTTCCAAATCTCATACTGCCATTTTCCTTGCAAGTATGGTTGCTACCAATTCAATGAATTACTTTTTGAGGTAATTATTTGATGGGAGATTTTTTGCTTGAAACTAACAACTCTCATTGATACAGAAATTTGTAGTAGGTGAAGTTGTGGTGAGTTGGGGGAATGTTAGATTGGTGAGTTGGAACCAAGGGTAGAAAGAATTACACTAATAAACTGTGAAATTGGTTTCTCAAATTCCAGGACTTTCCAAAATTATAATTGGTTAAATTAGTACTTATTGTGACCTAAAATGAAGTGACCATCAAAGATAAAATTTATCGATACCTTGTAGCTGCTGCTGTAGAACGAATGAACATAAGAATAATTTGATGGGTGGTTATTAATAACTCTGTGTGGTGGGGTGGTTAGTACCAACTCCACTGCACAAACTGAAAAAGAGAGTGGCAGCTTTAAGTTTTTAATTTCAAAATTTTATCCTATGGCCCAGACTTTCTCTTATTATATTAGATAAATCTCATAAATGAAGCTGAAACACCACAATAGCCAAAGGAAAAAAAAAAAAGGTTGATTCTATAGGCTTCCAAATTACAATATTAGTCAAATTCACAGCCTCATCAAGTATCTTATATGCAATTTAGGTAATTGCTGGAGAAAGGGTGAGGCCCAAAGAATAGGATTGCAAATATATGGAAGGATCAGAGGACTTGAGTTTATACTTGTCCCTAAACCCATTAAGCTTTCCTTGACAACTGAATAAGTTGTCGCATCTCTCTCCATTGTGGTAGTCCATGTCTTAAATTACTGAATGCCCTTGTCTAAGTAATTTGTCTTACTTTAAGGAAGCCAATGTGCTCAATGCATCCACCTAAACACACATTGTTTTAGTCCAACTTGTAACTAGAATCAGTCCCAGCAAGTGCTTGGGGCCACCCGGTGACAATGCCAAATCTGCAATCCAAAAGATCTGCAAGATTTAGCATTTTAGTTTTGAATATTGTATTCTTCTAAAAATTATTTGTTTAGTCCTTAGGAAGAGGAACACACATCAACATCCTAGTCATGCTTCCTCACCTTGTTGTTAGACTTGGACACTTGACTTCTTGTGGTCAATGGAAAGTGGAAAAACCTAAAATGTGCCATATATAAGTAGAAACATTTAATGTGATTGTATGATTGAACTTGAACTTCTGCCATAAGAACAGAGGGTCTCAAATAATGACTCCTTTAACCTTAGCCCTGGAATGAGACTATACGTGGAGTAGAGACACAGCTGATCCACAGTCCATGAAGAACATGAATAACGTTTTTGATCATGAAGAATGAAGTAAATATTTTTGTTGTAAGTCATTGAGATTTGGATACTTTTTGTTATTGCAGCAGAATTGGCAAAAATATAAGGAATATGGGGCCCGCCTGGTGGTATAGCGGTTAAGTTTGCATGCTCCACTTTGACAGCCCAAGGTTCACCAGTTTGGATCCCAGGCATGGACCTATGCACCGCTTATCAAGCCATGCTATGACAGGCTTCCCACACATAAAGTGGAGGAAGATGGTACAGATGTTAGCTCAGGGCCCATCTTCCTCAGCAAAAAGAGGAAGATTGGCAGCAGATATTAGTGCAGGGCTAATCTTCCTCAAAAAAAAAAATATATATGTATATATAAGGAATAGATAATAGATTGTAAGGATGATTCCAAAGACAAAAGTATGTAATGTTAATTTGGATGGAAATTACAAGTACATGTACATTTTCTACTTATTTTAGATTCAGTCTTTTCTAGAACAACAAATAATTTGAATTATTATTTGTCAACCTGGTAGATTGACAGAAAGTAGTTAAGATGCTACAAATGTCTGTCTTAGTAAATAAGACCGTTCAAGTAAATTTATCATGTGTAACCTGTTAACCTATTTCTAAGTATATCTCCTGAGAGGGCCCAGAAGACAATACTTTCTCAAAGAGATTAAGAAATACAGTGGGGAGGTGAACACTAGCTTTCATTACATCCATATATGTATATTGAATATATAATATAACTTCAGGGAGTAAGGGGCACAAAGGTACAATGTGCTTCCTGATTTCAATACAGATAGCTGGATCTCAAGGTGGCAGAAGACAAGCAGTGATTCAACTATGGTGGCAATGTGGGCAAGGTTACCACCACAGGTAACTGACCCCAAATTTCCCCTGCGGTACACAGATGAGCATTTCATTAATGTCCTAATTTTTGTATAAACAAAAATATTACACCTAATGTAAATCTTTTAATGGAGAGTCAAGGACCCTTATTTATTTTCCAGTCTTCATAAGTTGGTCTAAATACTCAAGAAAGAGTCAGTATGAGCAGCTGTTTGTAATGATTAAACTATAAGTTTCAAGAACAAAGAAAATATTTTTAAAAACTAAACTGGTATTTATATTGATGGTTTTGTCCATTTGTCTGCTAGGATTTTAGCAAATTAAAATAATTACTGGAATAGGAACAACATATTTAATTAGTAATGGATGGCACTAATTTGGCTTAAATGACAGATAATTTTAGAAATAGGTGGGGTGAATATTAAATGATTCATATTATTTCATTGATTTAATTACTGTTTTAATTATTTAAATCCATAAAGCCATCACATCTTTAATCTTATTAAATGAATAAATTCGAATTTAATATAGAGAAACAATTTTTAAGACATATTTTTCTGGCTATGATGGAAATTTATGAATTGCTGCTTTAGGAATTTTACTTTAAGAACTAGAACCAGTATCCTTTTTCTGGCATGAGTATAACAAATCATACATTGTGTGTGTTTGCAAGTAATTATATGTGTTTTAACCTTAAATCCAGTGAATGGTTTCACCTGGAAAGAAATCATTTTATGACTAATAGTCTTGCAAGACATTCATTACCAAGTTAAGAATTTAATAATCTAATTATTTAAAAATTGGTTTTGTTTAAATATTTCCACTTTGATTCTTCTTTCTTTGTTAACTTGTAGAAACCTCTTTGGTAAAGTTGTAAGGACACCTTTGGTTGGGTAGAAACAATACTGCATCATGGGTAAGAACATTAAATCTTGGAGAAAGACTGTCTAGGTTTGCACCCCAGCTCCAACCTTACTGCTCCCTAATGTATTTACTTTCAAATCCCTCATAGTGTTGCTGTCATAATTAACTGAGTAGTATACCTAAACCACTTATGAAAGTTCCCAGGACTTACATGTTAAATACTATATATGTGCAAGCTAATTCTCAGTCTTGGCAAGAAAGATCCATGAAATTCAGATATAGTTTAGAAATCCAGGTAGTAAAGTTTACATTAAGGAATAGTAAAGTCTTGACTGGCATCAAAATACCCAAATGATTCCTGTGTGTGGAAAGATCTAGATTAGGATTAGAATACTTGAATTCTTATGACTCTATTATTTACATGCTATGGGATTTCAAACAATCATAAGTACTTCTTTATTCTAAAGCAAAGGTAATAACGTTGAGCCTAAACCATAGGATTGAGAGAATTTAATGAAATAAAAGATATGTTTTATAAACTTCTGGTCATTCACCTTCAAAATGGGGCCCAGGGGTCCGTTTCTGCAATGGGATTATAATAACTAGGGGTGGATTTGGGAGTGAGTGGCCCTGGCCCATGCTCTTAGGACAAAAATTTCACACAGGATGTCAAGGTCAGTCTGAAGCCACAGATGCAGGACAGGCAGGTGGGAAGAAAACACGATCAGAAAAGATGGGTCTACAAAGGGTAGGCAAGGTGAAATGTACAGGTTCAACAAATTGTATGGAGAGACTGAGAAAGGGAAGGCTTTTTAAAGTCATGAATAGAAAGAGACTGCTTTAGAGTACTAAACTGATCAGCCAGCACTCTGTAAACTGCCATCTAAGTATAAGTCATAAGTATTAAAGAGCATCCTCCATCCATTGATGTCTTTGGTAGACCCTATTGTCCTCTTTATAGAGTTTTAAATGAAGCAACCACAATCTTCCCCTATTAATTCACTCATATGAAAGACTCAATACGTTTAAGCTAGGAAGATTTCTTTAGCTATATGTTGTAGATCACTTATTCTTTAGTGCTATTTCCTCCTCAAGGCACTTAGGTTGCAAGAGAAGCAGAAATAGTGTTTAGTGTTGTGTTTCTCAACTGTTTCTGGGTAATTTCTCATCATAGTGCAACCAACAAAATGTTCCTGGATCCACCATACTTTGAATTAGTGGCTTTCTTCAGTGACCTATTGCCAATCCTGATTCTCTGATTTTTCTCCTTTATGGTAAGTTGCATTCATGTTATTTTTTCTTTCAGCATTTGTCTTTTCTACTTTACAGCTTGATGCAGATGGTATTTTCTAAAGATGTGCACACCAATCTTCTATCTATGTATCCATAGAGATATATATCTATCTCCTATCTTACTTGTTCTTATAATTTCATGTTGACACTCTTTGAGAGATGGAGGTATTTTCTATCCTTGAAATGGGTAAATTTTGTACCTGCCTTGATCAATATATTATAATGAAAGTGATGATCTGTGATTTCTGAGGCTTCTGTCTGCCTTTCTCTTGGAAAACTCCTCTTTTGAGGAGTCCTGAGTTGGCTTATAAGAAATCTGATTACACTGAAATCATTACACTGGAGAGACCACGTGAAGATGCCACATAGAGATAGAGAGAGCTGCCAGAGGAAACCCAGGTGTTTCATCCCCCAGGTGTTCTTACGTATTCTCAGCATGCCTTCAGATTATTCCAGCCCCATTCTCTTAGCCACCTTAGGTGGTGCTAAGTACAGCAGAGATAAGCTGCTATAAGCAAAATAAATGTTGTTGTTTTAAACAACTAAGCTATTGAATAATTTGTTATACAGCCTTAACAACTGGGATGGGGCTCTTCAGGAAATGGTAGAATAGTCTAATGAGAGCAAGTCAATGCATGTGACAACATACTTCTATATTCTCCACTCCAATTAAACATGGCAGAGTGAGCCATTCCCTTTGTCTCTCCACCCTTTGAACTACAACTAAATGGACATTCATTGATCAACGGAGGAGGTCCACACAGCACAACATGATGCCTGAGAGACACACACAGCTATACATTTGAGGATGTATGGACTGGCCCTCCAGGATGTAGTGGAGATAGGCAAGTATTCCCTGCCCTCCCCTGGCAGCCCTGTGCATGTGCAGGGAACATTTTCCATCCTGGTGTGAGTGCCCTGAAAGTGGAAACATCCACAAGCCAACCGTAGGAAGAGGCAGCAGCAACACTTAGTCTGCTCATGATCTCTTTTCCTGTGGGTGGCAGAGTCTACTGTGCCCCTGAAGCCCTAAGGAGTGGCCCTAGCTAGGTCCCAGTGAGGAAGCCCCACTCACAAAGCACAGTGGCCATGGGACTGCAAACAGAGATGGCAATAGTCTAGATGCTGGGGCAAGAGCACTTCAGGCCCATTTGAGCACATATAGCACTGATGAGCCCCAAAAGAGGGAATGTGCCCCAGAGTGATTGTAGGAAGAGGCAGCAGCAGCCCTTAGCCCACTCAAGATTGCTTTCCTGACAGGGGGAGGAGCCCACTTTGCCCCTATGGCCCCAAGGAGTGTCCCTAGCTCAGTCCCAGCAAGGAACCCCTCCCCACCAAGCACAGTGGCTGGAGGACTGAAAGCAGAGATGGCAGAAGGTCTACACGCTGGGGCAAGTGCACTCCAGACCCACACAAGTGCACATAGTACCACTGAGCCTCAAAAGAGGGAATTGCCCCGGGACAACTGTAGGAAGAGGTATCAGCAGCCCTTAGCCTGCTCATGATTGCCTCCCTGGTGATGGGAGCCCACTCTGCCCCTGCCGCCCCAAAGAGTGGCTCTAGCTCACTCCAGAAGGAAGCCCAGCCCACCAAGCACAGTCCACACAAGCTCCTGAACACTCCCCAGGCTGGCATATGTGTCCATAGTACTCCAACAGCTTCCAGCAGGTGGAATGGGACCAGAAACTCTGCTCCAGCTTCCCCCTAGTGGTAACAGGTAGAATCTGTGACCTAACTACCACAAATGCTCTGACAAAAGATTAGTTCATCAAACACCAGGAGAAACTGCAGCAACAACTCAGACTAGAAGGAAAATGACGATTCTTTAGAAACCAACCCTGAAGGCACAGAAATTTACAAACTAAATGACAGATAATTCAAAATAGCTGTCATAAAGGAAATCAATGATTTACAAGGGAATACAGAGAGGCAGTTGAATGAGCTCAGGATTAAAATGAATCTCTTCACCAAAGAGATTGAAGCTATAAAAAAAAAAATCGAGCATAAATTCTGGATATGGAAAACACAATTAATGAAATAAAAAATAATCTACAGTCCTTAAGAAATAGAACTGATGTTATGGAGGAAAGAATTAGTGATTTAGAAGATAAAAATATAGAAACTACAGGTGGAGAAGGAGACAGAACAAAGCTCTTTAAAAAATGAGGGAATTCTTCAAGAAACAACCAATTCAATTAGGAAAAGCAAGATAAGGCTTATAGATATTCCAGAGGGAGAAAGGAGCAGAGAGTTCTTTCAAATATGTAATAGCTGAGGATTTCCCCAACTTGAGCAAGGAACCAGATTTACAAATACACGAAGCTAATAGAATGCTTCATTACATCAGTGCTAAAAGACCTTCTCCAAGGCATATTATAGTAAAACCAGCAAAAGTCAATGACAAAGAAAAAATATTAAGGGCAGCAAGGTAAAAGGAAATAACCTACAAAAGAAACCACATCAGGCTTTCAATAAATTTCTTGGGAGAAACCTTACAGTCTAAGAGAGAATGGAAAGATATATTCAAAATATTGAAAGACAAAACTTTCAGCCAAGAATACTCTATTCAGCAAAACTTTCCTTCAGATACAATGGAGAAATAAAAGGTTTCCCAGATAAACAAAAGTTGAGGGAGTTATCACCACAAGACATCTCCTACAGGAAATAAAGATGTCCTGAGACTGGAAAAAAAAAGGGCAACAGTCTACAAAGTTTTGAGTAAGGAGGTAAATAGGCAGACATGATCAGAAACCCATAGCTCTCTATCAGACTAGGGAGGCAAACACTCATTAACAACTTCAAAGATAAAGGGAAAGAAAGCATCGAAAGTAGCTATAGACCCTTCAACTTAGTCACAAACTCACAACATTAAAAACAGAATAATTTGTAACAGCAACAACTCAGAAGGGGAAGAGGAAAAGGATGGAACCTGCTTAGGTTAATGGAGATAAGAGCCTATGAGAAAATGGACTACTGCATCTATGAGATCTTTTATACACACCCCACAGTAAGCACTGGACAAAAAGTCAGACCAGCGTCACAATTCACAAAAAGAGAGAAAATATCCTCAGAAAACCCCCAAAATGAAATGGCAGTCAGAAATATAAAGGAAGAGGAACAATGGAAACATAAAACAACCAGAAAACAAAAGATAAAATGGCCATATTAAGCTCACATATATCAATAAGCACTCTAAACATAAATGGATTGAATTCTCCTGTCAAAAGACACAGAGTAACTGGATGGATTAAAAAAAAGACCCCTCAATATGCTGCCTCCATGAAACACATCTCAGCTCTAAAGACAAACATAGGCTCAGAGCGAAAGGATGGAAGATGATACTCCAAGCTAATAGCAAACAAAAGAAAGCAGGTGTTGCCATACTTATATTACACAAAGCAGACTTCAAGGTAAAAAACACAATGAGAGACAAAGAGGGGCAGTATATAATGATAAAAGGGACTTTCCACCAATCGGACATAACACTTAATATATATGCACCTAACACAGGGGCACCAAAGTACATAAAGAAACCATTAACAGACCTAAAGGGAAAAATTAACAACAACACAATAATAGTAGGGGACCTCAACACCCCACCTACATCAGTGGACAGACCATTCAGATGAAAAGCCAACAAGGAAATAAGTGACTTAAATGAAACACTTGATCAGATGGACTTAATAGACATATATAGAGAAATCATTCCATCCAAAGACAGCAGAATATATGTTATTCTGAAGTGCACATGGATCATTCTCAAAGATAGATGATATATTGGAAAACAAGGCAAGCCTCGACAAATTTAAGAAAATTGAAATACTCTCAACAATGTTTTCTGATCACAATGCTATGAAGTTAGAAATCAACAGCAAGAAAAAACCCGGGAGAGTCAGAAATATGTGGAGACTAAACAATAGGGTACTGAACAACCATTGGATCACTGAATAAATCTAAGGGGAAGTTAAAAAATACCTGGAGACAAACAACAATGAAAATACCACATACCAACTCTTATGGGATGCAGCAAAAGCAGTCATAAGAGGTAAATTCATAGTAATACAGGCCCACCTCATCAGAGAAGAGAAATCTCAAATCAGTAATCTTAAACTGCACCTAACAGAACTAGAAAAAGAAGAACAAACAAAACCCAAAGTCAGCAGAAGGAGAGAAATAATAAAAATCAGAGCAGAAATAAATGAAATAGAGACTAAAAAAATAGTAGAAAGGACTAATGAAACTAAGTTGGTTCTTTGAGAAGATAAACAAAATTGACAAACCTTAGCCAGACTCACCAAGAAAAAAAGAGAGAAGTCTCAAATAAATAAAATTATAAATGAAAGAGGAGAAATTACAACAGATACTGCAGAAATACAAAGGACTATGAGAATACTATGAAAAACCTTATGCCCACAAATTGGATGACCTAGAAGAAATGGATAAATTCTTTAGACTCAGAGAACTTCCTAAAACAGAATTAATGAAATAGAGAAGAAGAAATAGAGAATCTGAATACACCAATCACAATTAAAGAGATTGAAACAGTAATCAAATCCTCCAAAAAAACAAAAGTCCAGGACCAGATGGCTTCTCTGGAGAATCCTACAAAACATCAAAGAAGACAGAATACCTATCCTTCTTAAACTATTCCAAAAAATTGAAGAAGATGGAACACTTCCTATCTCATTCTTTGAGGCCAACACTACCCTGATACCAAAGGCAGACAAGGGCAACACAAAGAAGGAAAATTACAGGCCAATATCATTGATGAACATAGATGCAAAAATCCTCAACAAAATATTGGCAAACCAAATACAGCAATACATTAAAAGGATCATACACCATGATTAAGTGGGATTTATCCCAGGGATGCAGGGACAGTTTAACATCTGCAAATCAATCAATGTGACACACCACATCAACAAAATGAAGAATAAGAATCACATGATCATCTCAGTAGATGCACAGAAAGCACTTGACAACATCCAACCTCCATTTATGATAAAAACTCTGAATAAAATGCGTATAGAAGGAAAGTACCTCAACATAATACAAGCTGTATATGACAACCCACAGCCAACATCATACTTAATGGTGAAAAACTGAAAGCCATGCCTCTGAGAAAAGGAATAAGACAAGGGTGCTCATTCTTACCACTTATATTCAATGTAGTACTGGAAGTTTCGGTCAGAGTAATTAGGCAAGAAAAAGAAAAAAAGGAATCCAAATTGGAAAGGAAGAAGTGAAACCCTCACTATTTGTAGATGACATGATTCTATATATAGAGAAACCTAAAGAATCCATCAGAAAACTATTAGAAATGATCAACAACTACAGCAAAGTTGCAGGGCACAAACTCTACTTACAAAAATCAATTGCATTTCTATACACTAACAATGAACTAGCAGAAAGAGAAATCAAGAACACAATCCCACTTACAATTGCAGCAAAAAGAATAAAATATCTAGGAATACAGTTAATCAATGAGGTGAAAGGCCTATACACTGAAAACTATAAGACATTATTGAAAGAAATAGAAGAAGATATAAAGAAACGGAAAGACATTCCATGCTCATGAATTGGAAGAATAAACATAGTTAAAATGTCCATACTACCTAAAGCAATCTAAAGATTCAATGCAATCCCAATGATATTCTTCATAGAAATAGAACAAACAATCGTAAAATGGATGTAGAACAGCAAAGACCCTGAATAGCTAAAGCAATCCTGAGAAAAAAGAACAAAGCTGGAGGCACCACAATCTCTGACTTCAAAATATGCTACAAAGCTATAGTAATCAAAACAGCATGGTACTGACAAAAAAACAGACACACAGATCAATGGAACAGAATTCAAAGCCCAGAAACAAAACCGCACATCTGTGGACAGTTAATCTTTGACAAAACAGTAATAACATACAATGGAGAAAGAAAATCTCTTCAATAAATGGTGTTGGGAAAACTGGACAATTACGTGCAAAAGAATGAAAGTAGACCATTACCTTGCACCAAACACAAAAATTAACTCAAAATGGATTAAAGACTTGAATGTAAGACCTGAAACTACAAAATCCCTAGAAGAAAAATATAAGCAGTACACTATTTGACATTGGTCTTAGCAACATCTTTCAAATACCAGGTCTACTTGGGCAAAGGAAACAAAAGAAAAAGCTTACAAATGGCACTACATCAAACTAAAAAGCTTCTGCATAGCAAAAGAAACCATGAACAAAATGAAAAGACAATCCACCAACTGCAAGAAAATATTTGCAAACCATTTATCTGACAAGGGGTTGATCTCCAAAATATATAAAGACCTCATAAAAGTCAACAACAAAAAAACAAACAACATGATCAAAAAATGGGCAGAGGATATGAAGAGACATTTTTCCAAAGAAGATGATGAATAGACACATGAAACAATGCTCAACATCACTAATTATTAGGGAAATGAAAATCAAAAACTACAATGAGATACTGCCTTACACAGGTCAGAGTGGCTATAATTACCAAGACAAAAAACAACGAATTTTGGAGAAGACGTGGAGAAAAAGGAACACTCATACACTGCTGGTGGGCATGCACACAGGTGCAGCCACTATGGAAAACAGTATGGAGATTCATCAAAAAATTAAAAATAGAAATACCATACAATCCATCTATCCCACTACTGGGTATTTATCTGGAGGACTTGAAATCAATGATCCAAAGACATTTATGTACTCCTATGTTCATTGCAGCATTATTCACAATAGCTAAGACATGTAAGCAACCCAAGTGCCCTTCTACAGATGAACGGATAAAGTGTGTTATATATATACATATATGTATGTGTGTGTGTGTGTATATATATATATGTATGTATGTATATATGCAATGTAATACTACTCATCCATAAAAAAGACAAAATTGTCCTATTTGCAACACATGGATGGACCTTGAGGGTGTGATGTTAAATGACATAAGCCAGAGAGAAAGACAAATACTGCATGATTTCACTCATATGTGGAAGATAACAAATACATGGATAAAGAGAACACATCTTTAGTTATCAGAGGGGAAGGGTCTTAGGGGTGGGCAAAAGGGGCACATATGTATGGTGACAGACAAATTTAGACTACTGGTGGTGAGCACGATGAAGTCTATTCAGAAACTGATAAATAATAATGTACACCCCAAATCACAGAATGTTTTAAACCATTATGATCTCAATAAATTACTGGAAAAAATTTAAAAAACAAACAAATTAAAATATAAATGCAATAAACATGGGCAAAAACCCTGAAATAATTCTTCACAAGGGAGATGAATTGCTAATGAACACTTGAAAAAGTGCTCAACTTCATTGTGATAAGAATAAAGCCAAATAAAAACACAAACACACATAATGAGATACCACTAGACACCTATGAGAATGGTCACAAGAGTAACCACCTCAAATGACACAATGACTTTAGGAAAAGGTTGTCAATTCCTTATAAAATTACGCATATTATGACCAAGCATTTCTACTTCTATATATTTTCATGACTGTAATGAAAATGTATGCTTGCAAAAAAACTTGTACAAAAGTAGTTGTAGCAGTTTTAATTTTAATACTCAAAAGCTGAAAACAATCCTAATGGCTATCAATGGAGTAGTGGGTAAACAATACATGCTATATTCATTCAGTGGATTATTACTCAGTAATTCAATGGAGTAACTACTGGAACACTTACATCATAGATTTGCCTCACAGATACTATGCTGAGTGAAGGAAGACAGAGACAAAGGAGTTTGCTTTATTAAAAAAAAGTATCATTCTGTATATGTGAAGTTTCAGAACCGACAAAAGTAATCTGTAGTGAAAAAAAATCACAAAAGTGGTTATCTTTAGGGAGGCTGGAATGGTGGGAGCACCAGGGACTTTCTGAGATGATTAAACATTCTTTATCTTGATAGGGATGTCGACTACATCAATGTATGCATTTTTCAAGTGTCACCAAATTGTACTTTTAATATTTAGGTATTTTATCAATAAATTTTACGTAAACAAAAGAGAAGGGTAAACAAATGTTGAACTCTGGTTAATGAATGCTTTTTGAGATGATGCAGGTTAGAAATTCTGAAACTACCTTCTCCATATTTTAGGTTTGATAATGGGAGCTAGGTTTACAACTTTTAGAGAGAAGAGTTACAAACATGGAAAGAGGTATAATTGGAATATGCCCCAAACTATTATACTGATATCAACATGAACTCAAGACATTTAAGATAGATAATAGAGATGATAGATGATGGAAGTAGAAACGGAGATAGAAATAGTGATAGAGAAGTAGATAAAGAAAGAAATGAAATGGGTGTTCCTATATTTGTAGAAAGAGGGTTCTATTTAGGGGTTGTGGATACACTACTAGATACTTTATTCTTATGTCATCTGGAAAATTTCAAACAAATGGCTAGTCCAAATAAGCTATCTCCAGAGTTCTGTGATCTGCCTTCTTGGAATCTTCTACCACCAAATACCTGAACCTTTACCTCCATTGTATCTGCCCTATTCAATTGGGTTACATATTGTATTTTCTCTTTCAAAAGCATCTCTATTCCTTGATCCCTTAGTGGAGCCCCTGTTTCCTTCCTCCTTTCTTTCCCTCTCTCCCTCTCTCTCTTTTTTCTCCATTTCATTGTGGAACTTTGGTCAACTTGTTGGAGATTCTCTTAGTGTGAATATCTGCGCTTGATTTCTCTTACCTTGAGTTTTTAGGATCATCAGAACTTTTCTTTATTTTCCCTCTGCTACCTTTGCATAGCTATTAATCTTGCATGGATTCTGATTTTTAAAGTGCTTTTTTCTCCAACATTCTTAATCTAATACTCTTGGGATAACTTGTCACCTAATTTTGTTAAAGATGTTGTTTCTGAATTTTTTCTTTAGCTAACCGTATTCTGTCTTTGTTAAGAGGAGTTTTGGGATACACTGAAAACTTTTCCCCAGTCATAAAATTTCACTGACTGGAAGTCTGACATTATAAATTTAAGAAGATTAACCCTCACACAGTATATTCAAACTAACGGTTACTTCAGGCAAAGGAAAGCAGGTGATTAAATAGGGAGGACTATATAAATAGTTCAGTCGTGGTCAAGATTTTGGCTTTTATGTTGGCATCTGATGTGTTTGTGTGTCCCTATTACATTATTAGAAATGAGAAAAATACAATAATAAATAGATCAATGATGAACTTATGCTTTGAGCCAACATTTGTGACTAATTTATTTTGTGTATTCCAAGTTTTAAAAATAATCCTTAAAAATGAAGACAACTATATTTCTTTTTGTAGAACAGATTATGAGGCCAATATTGATCTGTTCTAGGATTGGGGGATAGAGTAGTGGACCAACAAATGTTTCTGTCTCTGTGGAAACAAATTTTAGTGTGAGTGAGACAAATAGCAAATAATCCAATAAAATATTATATATCTATATATCTGTTACTGATAAATATTGAGGTAAATTAAAGCTGGGCATGGAAGAAAATGTGATATGCTTGGTAGCTGAAGAATCTTGGTAGGCAGACTATTTTCTAAGTTGGTCAGGCTCTGAGAAAATAAAATTTAAGCAGAGATTTTTATGGAGCCAGCGAATTACCATGCAAAGATATTGGGAAAAAAACATTCGAGGAGCAGGAACAACATGTGCTAAAGATATGAGGCAAAAAGAAGTTTAATATTGTAGAGGCACAGAGAGAAACACAAGATTTCTAGAGGACAGTAAGTAAGCGGGAGAGTGGTGAGAAAGTTAACAAGATTAGGCTGGTTCCTGATGACAAACACATCATGTAAGGCCCTGTAATCCCCGTGGATTTTATCTCAGAGATAAACATTGCATTTTATTATGAGAAACCACTAAGCAGGGGAGGGATAGATCTGATATTCATTGAAAAAATATTATACTGGTTGCCTTTTAGACTCATAACTATAGTATTGGAATCAGAGAAAATGGTTAGGAAATTATCGCATTCTAGGCACAGGATAACTTGTGAATTTGGAGGGTGTTTGCAGCAGAGGTAGTGACGAGTGATTGTATTTGGTAAGTCTTTTTAAGGCAGCACCCACAGATCCTGCTGACAGAATATAGTAATGGAAGAATGAATGGAGAAAATAATGACTCAAATTTTAGGCATGAGCATATGGGTTCGTGAAAGTGCAATTTGCTGATGTGGGACAGACAGGACAGGAACACGTTAAAAGGAAGGAGAGAAATTACTAATTTCACTTGGAACATGTTAAATTTGACCAATTTGTTAAGCAGACAGTCACCTCCGTACCAACTAGGTAGTTGGACGTAGATTCTGCAGTTTAGGGGGGAGTCATTGAAGGAGATGTTAATTTAAAAGACATTGGTGTATAGATGACATTTCAAGCCAGACATAGCCTGGGGAATAAGTATAGAAAGTAGAGAGGCCTGAGAAATGAGTTCTGCGACACTCCAACCTTTAGAAGTTAGGAAGAGGAGGCAGGAAGGGAGGAGACGGAGCGGCAATGAGATAGAGGAAAAATGAGATGAATTTGCTGTTCCTGTGGCCAAGACAATAAAAGCATTTCAAGAAGAATGGAGTGAGCAACTATTTTAAAATTCAGATTCTCTATGAATTGCAAGTATATTCTTTTTTTTAAAAAAGGATAAATGTATTTACGCATGTTCATAGCTATTCTCTTTCACTTATTATGTTTGCTTTTGTGTTTGTTTCTTGTTGTCAGCAGACAATCATTTTCTTCTTTGCTTTAGTTATCATTTAATTAGATGATGATAATAACGCTTTAGTTGGACATTGCGCTGTGGAATAGCTTTTTTAGTTCTTGGAATCAGGGATTTGAAAAATTGTTGTTTACATGCATGGCTGGATTCCACAAATGCATTTGAATGTGGAGACTAGAGTAGGAAACATTATGTAAAGATATTATTTGAAACGATGCCATCCACTCAAAGGCATCAGAGGAGCGCAGGCTTAGAGTAAATGCTCGAATTGGGAGTGGAGATCATAACATTTGAAATGGAAAATGCATTCATCTTTATTTAGTCTTTCTGTGCAGAAAAAGCAATCTATGTTTTGATATATTTTCAGGTATGATGTTAGCATGTAAATAAGGAAATAAACCAGCCTCAGTCCTATTTCTGAAATGATTGTAAATCTTATGTTTGATATATCTGAAAATATTGGAGATAGGGCTTAACTGCTTGGAGAAGAACTCATTATTATAATTACAGGGTTTTTTCTCTTTTAATATGAATTTATTAGGTACTTAATTAATGCTTAATGTTGAATGACTTGTTAATGAAGCATACTTAATACAATTTGGCTACTTCTAGACATAAGTGAGACATACTATATGCCTACAAATAGTTGAATTACTGGAAAATTGCAGATTCAACTTGTCAAATATCTTTAAAACATTTTCTATGATATTCTTGCACAAACCAGGAAATCTGGGCACACTTTAGACTGATAAGTAAGATGAGGAAAGAGACAATTACATAACAACTTTTAGCTCCAATAATGACTCTACTTGAAACATTCAGATACAGACCTACAGACCAGTTCTGAAAGGTATCCAGGATGTTAAAGCATTTCAGATTTTCGTTATCACATTATTGTCTTGAGTTCTTAATTCCATCACATTGGAAGTTTCATTTCTTCCAGAAAATAGATTCACTATGCCTTACACTTTATATTTCATATATGAAAACTTTCTTTATGAAAACTTCATATATGAAAATTTTCACTAGTAGCAAAGAAGAATAAAAGAGGTGAGGTTGTTGCCCAAAGAATAGAGTCCAGCTTAAAATGTCATGTAGTACTTAGGGTACAAATCTGCTATGATTAATCTAATCTTCTAATGAAACTAATCTGCTATGAACTAATCTAATCTGCTATGAAAAAAGAGTCCCCAGTATACAGTGATTTGAACAAGTAGACTGGCATTTCTCTTTCATAAGGCAGGAGGGAGCTATAAATTTATTTACACTATAAAGTTTATAAAATTATTTTTATAATTATAAAATTTTACAAACTATATAATTATTATTTATCCTATAAATGGGCCCTGTTCCACAATGCAGTTTTCCAAAGTGATTTTACCAATATTATACTCCTACCAGCAATTGATGAAGTTCTGTTTGTTTTGACCTTTTTTTTTCTTGTTATCTCACAGCAAGTGGGGTGTTAACCTCAATCATCACATTAACATTTTAGCAGATTGGAATACAAAAATGTGAAATGAAGAACAAGTAAATCCTTTATACACAATAATAGGGAAGTTGTTCATCTCACTCTACTCACATTCTATTGATTCTGCTTAGCCTCATGGCCATGCCTAGCTGGAAGGGAGGCCAGGAAATATCTTTTATAGCTTGGAAGTCACGTGTGTTTAAAAATATGTTGCTATGGGAGAAGAGGAACATGGACTTTGCGGGGACAAACAGAAATATGCCACAATGGCAGGAAGATGATAATTTGGTAACTTTTCAACTCCCAGCACACTACCCCTTAAACCTACCCCTTATTATACCATTAAAAGGACATAATGAGTGCTAACATAATGAGTTAGTTATTTCTTGAAGATTTGGGGATATTAACTTTCCATAGATACAGCATGCAGAATTATAGATTACAGAACTTTTCATTTAAATTTCGATTTAGAAAATGCGTGACAGTTACAAAATTTGATTTAAAAATTCTTAATGCCAAATTGTTCAACATTTCTATTTTCATAGTTTCTTGTCATTTTAGCATCTTACATCCCATTTCTTCCCATTTCCTAATACTTGTGGGGAAACTAAACTGCAGGATGAGACTCAAACTTACCTATATCGAAAATTGTATAAAAATAATACGTATTGAACATGGCACACGAAGCTGGCAAAATTCCACTCACCTGTACCCTGCCAAAAAGCAGACATGTTCATCTTATGTATGTCACATCCACCTTATGGGGACCAAATATATACAGAACCTTTTCATTTGTGATCCCTTGCTATCATTCTTTGTGCTCATATTGTGCTCCTGTGTGATCTATGCTCAGTGTTGTAGCAGGTAATCACATCAGTCATGTATGGACATAATATGATTATTCTAAGTCTCACATGGCACCACTCAATTTAGAAGCTTTCTTTTTTAAAAAAATGAGATCACAACCTTTTAATTCTCCCTTGCAATTACTTTTATTTTCTTGCCAGACTATCTTTTCCTTTTTTTTTTCTTTTGTCCCTTAGAAATATCTCCCCCAATAAAATTCTCTAAAAATCTGTCTTCATGGCGTGTATCTGGCTTCTGCCTATTTTATAATCATGTCACACTGTTTAATAGTATCATGGCATTTAACCAAATTCTAAAATATGCAGATTAAAATAAATCTAAAAATATTAGTCTAAGGGTAAAAATCTCCTACTGTGCTTATTTCATTCAGCCCTATTATGTTATAATTGATGTGTACCCACACAGACTGAGCATACCCATTAGAAATAGCCATTATCACTATTACCATTACTAATTATCACTTAATATTTCCCCATTCATCCCCCCCAATGATATAGAAACATCTAATCTGGTGACTTTTTAGTTGGCTCTGGGACTATCTGTGTCAACAGTCTCTATCTATCTAGATTTCTCCAGAATTAAAGCTCTTCATCTGTGTAGGAGCTAGAAGTCTTTTGATGGGACAGCCATTCTCAGTCTTCGAGATGATATTTAATCCTTTCTTATCTAATTACCTACATTCACTATTTTTGCATAGCGATACATTAGCTCAGGACTCTTCTCCATCTTGCTCTTGGTGCATATCTCATACATTAAAAGTGAGAAATGACAATATCACAATTAATTCTTTTCCCAGAGAGAGAATCCATTTCGGAGTCCTTTTTCATGTAGAACGGAGTAACAGTCTTATATGTGAGGATGTCCTCTCAACTCCTTGCACTCCCACAGTCATCCTCCACCCTTTGAATATTAAAATTTACTTGAAAGTAAATTTAAAAATAGAGTAGTATATTAGTTTTCTAAGCCTGCTGTAACAAGAACCACAAACTGAGTTGCTTAAACAGCAGAAATGCACTGTCTCACAGCTCTGGAGGCTAGAAGTTTTGGATCAAGGTGTCAGCAGAGTCATGCTCCCTTTGAAGGTGCCAGGGAAAGACCTGTTCCAGGCCTCTCTCGTAGTTTCTGGCAGTTCCTTGGCTTATACCAGCATCACTTCAGTCTTCACATGGAAGCCTCCCGGGGTAGGTGTCTGTGTCCAAACTTCTCCGTTTTCTAAGGTCACAGGTCACATCGGATTAGGATCCCTCCTAATGACCTCATCTTAACATAACTAATTACATCTGCAACAACACTATTCCCAAATAAGATCACATTCTGAGGTGCTGGTCGTTAGGACTTCAACACAGGACTTTTAGAGGAACACAATTCAGCCCACAACATATACTGCTTTGCTTCCTTTATTAAGGTTTTGTAACTAATTTCTAATGCATAAGTTCTGCCATAAACTGTCTGTTGAAATTCATCCTAATCTTTGGATTCAGGATAGGTCTTTGACTATATTATCTATTCTTTAGGGTGCTTTCTTCTATCACTGACCAAAGTAAATATTTCGCCATTATAGTATCACCCATTAAACAGTTACTACATTGTAAAATGGAAATAGTCCTAGAAGGGGACTAATCCTCTAGATTTTTTTTTTTATCTGAATGTGAAGTAAAATCTCACTGTATAGATGGCATCGCTGAAAGCTTGAGAATATTGAGATTGATAGGAGGCAGAAATCACGCAGAGAAAAATGTGCCACCAAGGAGAAATGGTCCAGATGTGGAGAAGCTCAGGACTCTGAAGACAAGTTTCTCTCCACATTTTTTTTGAGGCCACAATCTATGTCTCCTTCTATTCTGCAAGGCTTTTCACTACCTGCCACAAGTTTTATCCTTAGTTGTCTCTTTTCTTTTTATCTTGCTTAACCCTAAATTAAAACTCAACTTCTATGCCTTCGAAGATTTTGTTGCTCCTGTACAGGACTTTTTTTAGGAATCAATATTCCTGGTCATTTCATGGGAAGTTGATATGGCTACTTGTCAGTATTCTGTCCTCTGCAAATCAAATCAGGCCCTTGCTAGCCTTAAAAGCTCTCCTTAAACCACAGAACCATATTATAGAGTCTTATAAACTCTGCATTTTGGATTGCTCATACCTAACTATAATGAAGTTTTTATAATTTAATCAGTGGTATGTTAGGAACAAAAGGAGTAGTGAAATATTTAGTACGTTAAAATATACAGGAAAGTTAAAACATGAACAAAGTGGGCATGGAGAACTCAGTCAAAGTAAGAATTCAGAAATGCTGGCTATATATAAGATGAGAATTCAAGCCAATTCTCATTAAATTTTAAAGGGCAAATGAATTGAGCAAGCTGGAGTATTTGGGGAGCTTCCAGGGAGCTGACATCAAAGTTGTGTGATGGCTACTGAGCATCTTTAATTGGGTGTATGTTAAAATTGTCTTTGTATCGTGTATTTTCAGGTTACATAAGTGAGTGCAAACCTCTTTAAGTTGGGAAGAAAAAATAAATAAATTCTATGGGGCAGAAACTATATTTCATGTGTTCCAGGCATTGGACAAGAGATTTATATATCTTTTCTCATGTAATTATCACAAAAATTTCTCACCAGTTTGAAGAATGAGAAAGGTGAGTTTTATATTGGCAACTTAAGGAGAGGATCTTCAGTCAGAGCTGGGGTGAGCTATAATGTGAACTCAGGGTATTGAGAGAATTCTGAAATCAGCAGATATTTTAAAGTACTTTGACTTGTATTTTTCTTCTATTTTTTGCTTAGGCCAGGTGACAAACAGACTAAATCCACTCTGCAGATATCGGCCATTCTTAAGCATTTTATTGAAGTATAATCCAGAACAGAGAAGTTAGTGTAGGTGTACAGCTCTCTGCAAATTCACAAGAGGAATGGTGGATCTCACGTCTAGATCAAGAAACAAAACATTGCCAGGAACACAGAAGTTCCTCTCATGTTCCCTTTCTAGGCACAGCCCCCTCAAAGACAGCTATCCTGATTTATAATTTTCCGGTTTACTTGCTGTGGGAATGGATGAACATAGCATAAATTCTTTTCTGTCTGTCTTCCTACATTCAATATTGTATTTGTGAGATTCAGCCACAATTTTTCGTGCTAAATTGTAGACTGTTTTTTCCTGTTTTATGCTATTCTGGTATGTGAATATACATCACATAATTTCTCCGTTCTAGGTTTGGATAGACATTTACAATTCAGATAGTTTGCATTTGGTGCCAATTATAAATAGTGTTGTTCTGAATTTCACGACTAGGTGAATGCATGTATCCTTTTCTGTTATATATACGATGAGAAATAGAATTGCTGGGTCACAGGGTATGTTTATATTTAGCTTTAGTCAACACTGTTACAGAATTTTCCAAGTGGTTTTGCCAATATCACACTCCTAATTTATGAGAGTCCAGTTGCTCTGCACCCTCACCAACACTTCTTTTTGTTCTTCCATTTTAACCATTCTGGTGGGTGTATACAAGTATCTCTTGTGTTTATTGACATATCAGGTGTCCCCTTTCGGGAAATATCCTGTTCTAGTCTTTTGCATATATTCTGTTGAGTTTTCTATTTATTTGTTTGTTTCTAGAAGATACTTACATATTATGGATGCTAGTCATTTTCAGATTCATGTAGTGTGATATATTACCTTTTTATATATATTGCTGAATTTAATTTACTTATATTTTCCTAAAGATTCTCGTGTCTATATCCATGGGGGATATTTTTCCTCTAATTTTATGTTATTCTAAAATCCTTTACTGGTTTTGAAATCAAGGCTATACTTTCCTCATAACAGAAAATATGTATATATGTATATTTTTCCTCTATTTCTAAAAATGGTAAGTATGTTTTAAAACTGCAAGATTAGTGTTCTTTCGCCTATACATACTTGAAAGAATTCCCTGGTGAAGCTATTTGAGCCTGCAGATTTCTCTGTAGGAAGGATGTTGAATAACAGTTTCAATTTCTTTAATAGATATACAACTAGTAAGATTTTCTATTGTTTTTGTCACTTTGTATTTTTCTGAGGACTTGTCCATTTCATCCTAAGAGTTAATTGTATTGGCATAAAGTTGTTTTTAATATCCTCTTATCTTCTTGCTGTCTGTAGAATCTGTAGTAGATTTTCTTCACATTCCTGTTATTGACAACTTATGTATTTTCTTATTTCATTTTGCTAAATGTTGCTAGGGGTATTAGACTTTTCATTTCTCCATTAAAAGTGTGTTTCCTATTTTATTTACTTTTACTCTTTTATTATTAATTTTATGTCTACATTTCTTAGGTTTAAATTTCTATTCCACAACGGAAGCTTTAAATCACTGACATTTAGCCTTTCTCATTTTCTAATATGTGTAACTAAGCTCTAAATTTCTCTCTAAGCAAATCACAAGTTCTAATACATTGTATTTTCATTTTCTTTCATTTAACATTCATCTAAAATATTCTAGTTTTCAGTTTTAATTCGTTGATGCATAAATTTAGAAGCCCTTTGTTTAATTTCAAATTAAATGGGGATTGTCTAGTTATCTTGTTATTTTATTCTAGCTTAATTTAATTTTGTCATAAATCATACTCTGAATGATTTAAATAATTTGAAAAATTTGGAAGCTATCTTTATTGTGTACTATATAGTAGACTTTGGTAAATGTTCAATATACAATTAAAAATAATATCAATTGTGTCTTTAATATGCACAGTGTTTTATGCATCTCAATAATGTAAATTGAGTTGTTATTTATATATGTCCATTATTGCCACTGTTAATTATAATCTATATTCTTACTGAGGCTTTGTCTGATTATTCTGCTATTCTGATAGGTGTATTAAAGTCTCCCAGATTAATTGTGGATTTTTAAATTTATCCTTTTAGTTTTGTCAATTATTGCTTTATGTAGTTTGAAGTTATGTTATTGAGTATATATATATATATATATATATATATATCAAGGATTATAATGCCTTTCTTTTGGACTTTTCTCTTTGCATTATGATACATACCTTTTCTATACTCATTTCTTTCTCAATGTCTTTGAATCTCTTCAATTCTATCCATTTTTTAAAAAAATTTGCTCATTTTCACATTTTGCTTTTTTTTTTTTTTTTTTTGAGGAAGATTAGCCCTGAGCTAACTGCCGCCAATCCTCCTTTTTTTGCTGAGGAGGATTGGCCCTGAGCTAACATCTGTACCCATCTTCCTCTACTTTATATGTGGGATGCCTACCACAGCATGGCTTGCCAAGCGGTGCCATCTCCACACCTGGGATCTGAACCGGTGAACCCGGGGCTGCCGAAGTGGAACATGCGAACGTAACTGCTGCGCCACCGGGCCGGCCTAGAACATTTTGCTTTTCCAGGCAGCATCTATTGTGTTTATTAATTTTCTTTGTAGTTTTGTCTCCACTGTAAAATATTTATCTAATTATAATGCAATGCTTTTATTTCATATATTTTATCATTTTCTAATTACTTTTAGGTAATTTTGAAATATTAGTTTATACTTTTCATCTGTTTTATGAGTAGATTTTTAAGTAATTTTTAAAGTTTCTCTAATGATACTATTCAACTTCTTATGGTGTTTTATCTTATAAAGACTTTGAGTGACATTTGATTGTGATACTTTTCCTGCTCAGTTTCATACAAAATTAATTTGTTTGAATTGTTACAAGGGAGAAATGGACAAAAATAGTTTTTCTGTCTTATAGTGGTTAAAAAGATATGGATTCTTATTCTCTGAGGTCATCTGATTTTTTTTCCTTCCTCTACACTTAGCAAGTTTTTCTTTCTTCTATTTGTTTGTTTTTTTCCTTTGTTTTTTGAGGAAGATTAGCCCTCAGCTAACATCTGCTGCCAATCCTCCTCTTTTTGCTAAGGAATATTGGCGCTGAGCTAACATCCATCCCCATCTTCCTCTACTTTATATGTGGGATGCCTGCCACAGCATGGCTTGATAAGCAGTGCATATGTCTGTGCCCAGGATCTGAAGTGGCAAACCCCAGGCCACCAAAGCAGAGCACAGCAGCTTAACTGCTATGCCACCGGGCTGGCTCCCGGCTCCCCATTTCTATTTTCTTTATTTGTCTCAAGTTTGAAATCAAAATCTCTTAGTTTTTCTCAGTATGGGACTTTGTTCTAGAAGATAGCTTCACTGGCCATTTTGCTTTCGTCCTGTCATGGACAGAGAGAGCATGTGGCCTGCCACAATCTCCATCTCACAGTATTTGTACCTTTGTGTAATGCTTCCCCTGAGAGTGTGGGCAGGAGCTGTGGCTTTTTCTAACCGATAGACTATAGCAGAAAGGAGGAGATGCCATTCCTGTGGTTACATTACATTATTTGGAACTCCATCTTACTATCAAACTTGTTCTAGAGACTTTCTTCCCAGTCTGGCTTTGAAGAAGTAAACGGCCATTCCTAGAGGCCTACATTGCAAGGAAGTTAGTGTATCCTCCAGGAGACAGCAAGAAGCGTTTGAATCTGCAAAGAAGTGACTTCTGCCAACAACTTGAGTAAGCTTAGAAGCCATTCTTCCCCAGTCGAAGCTCCAGATGAGAATGCAGACTGACCAATATCTTGATAACAGTCCTCTGAGACCATTAAATAGAGGACTCTCATAAGTCATGCCCAGACTCCTGACACACAGAAACTGTGAGGTAATAAACGTGTGTTGTTTTAAGCCGCTAAGATCATGGTAATTTGTTACACAGTAGTACTAGAAGTAGTAGCAGTAGTTTAATTGCTTGCAAATGTGCAAAGCTCTTCCAGTTTCAGCTACTATTCTCCTAATTGCTTGTTTAAACTCCGTAGTGAGTACCTTTGACTATTTTCTTGTTCTTTTGTTCTCAGCTCTGGCAGACACACTTTTCTTCCCCCTGCTGGTAAAGTGTATGCCTTAAAGCTGTAGGTGATTTTTCTTTACCCCCTGTATTTTAGAGTTCATGGGGATACAGTGTCAGTTAGTTTTATTTTTGACATTGTCCATGGATTTTTTTGGTTATGTTTTCTTTTTTGCTTTGTTCTACAAAGGGGATGACAGGTATTAAAAAATTATACCACATTGCCACCTTCCAAGAATTCCTTTACGCACATTGTTAAAATTTACTGGATCTTGCCAAATTAATCTCCAGACTGGTATACTCTCTAGATCAGTAGAAAACAGTTTATTATTCAACATTCTTGGCAGCAGCAGGAATTGTCAGCTTTCAATTTTTTTGTCAATTTGCTAGATGTAAGACAGTATCTAACTGCGGTTAGATTTTCATTTCCTTGCCTACTACATTTACGGTCTTTAAAAAAATTTTTCTGAACTTCTTCATATGATTTGCCTTCTTTTCTTTTGGGCCATTTGCCGTTTATTGATCTTGGTGATTATTCCATATATTTTGTAGACTAATTTTCTGTTACAGTGAATCATTGCAAATATCTTTGGTAAGTTTTCAGGTTCCATTTTGATGTTTAATAGTCTATTTTAGGCAAAAAAGTTATTCTTGTAATGTAGTTAATTTTATTTTAGATTTGCCCTATTTACACCTTGTTTAAGATTCTTTCCCTTATCTGTACCAATATTCTTCCAAAAATTTTGAAGTTTTGTTTTCAAGTTCAGATCATTAAATCTAAGTGGAATTGATCCATGTCCATGGTATGGGATAGGAATTTATTTTTTACTCCTATGTAATGTCGCTTCATTCATACACCAAGTTTCCATAATTGGTTCAGTGTCTGGGGCAATAGAGTCTGCCATCAATATTAATAATTTGAGGAAGATTTGATATTTTTATATCAACATAAAATATGAAAAGTTTCTTTCTTTCCTACTTTTATATATTTGAATTATTCTGCTTGTCTTAAATTACCGGCTAGGACATATTGGGTTGAATAGACATAGTGATAGTGACAACAGCGTCTCATTCATGAGTTTAAAGGGAATGATATAAATATCTCAAAATTCAGTTTGAGTTAAATTGCATGTTACCATATCAATTATAATATAAAAGGTGTTCTCATCTATTCCTAGTTTGTCAAATGTTTTTTTCTTTAAACTGAGAAGTTAATTTTACAAATTTTTCCTGAATTTTTCCGATAATGATTTTATTCTATTTTTCAATTTATAATTTAGCAAATTATGCTGATGGTTTTTAAAATGGAAGTTAGTTATTCAGAAGTGGATTAATCTTCATCCAAGGTTCAATATGTACTATCATACATCTTGATAGAGGATGATGCATTTTTTTTCTTTTAAATAGACTTCATTTTTTAGAGCAGTTTTAGGTTCACAGCAAAATTGAGAGGAAGTTACAGAGAGAGCCTATAATACCCACTACCCCCACACACGTGCAGCCTCCCTGACTATCAACATCCTGCACTGGAGCGGTACGTTTGTTACAATTGACAAACCTCCAAGGACGCATCATTATCATCCAAAGTCCATACTTTGCATTTAGGTTTACTCTTGGTTTTATGTCTTCTATGGATTTGGACAAAACTATAATGCCATATACCCACCATTGTTGGGTCATACAGAAAATTTCACTGCCCTAAAACCCTGTGTGCTTTTGCCTATTTATCCATCCCTCCCTGTCTCCCTGCTGGCAATCACTGATCTTTTTACTGCCTCCATACTTTTGCCTTCTTCAGAATATCATTGTGGGAATCATACAGTGGATGACCCATTTTTTATTTGTTTGTTTACTTATTTATTATTTGTGAACTAGAATGTTGACAAAATCTTATATTACCTATTTGTTCCTGCCCTATACTATTCCACCACTTCCTTCTCATCCTTATATCCCAGACATTTAATAGGGGACTTTTAATATTGCTTTAAAAATAGTGGACTTTTAATATTACTTTAAATAGTTTTACCACATATACATGTTTGCTTAAATACAATATTGCTTTGTTTTATTTTTTGATCTTTATAAAAAAAGGTAGGCTTGTGTAATTTTCTCATATTTGCTTATTTAATTCAAAACATTGTTATGAAATCTCTACCAATTACCTTTTGGAATATTTCTCCTTTTTTTTTTTTTTTACTGTTAGATACAGTACTGTTATGAAGAGTCTTTTGACTATCTCATTTGCAGATGTGCAACAATTTTTCTTATGTTCTTAAGAATTGAAGTGCTGATTTATAGGCTATGTGAACGCCAAGTTGTTTCTTTAAGAGGATATTTTAATTCACACACACCTGAGTAATATGTAAGAGATCACTTTATCGACAGTCTCTCTAACATCTGGCATTGTCAAATTTCAAAGTTTTTACCAATAAAAATTTTACACAATTAAAAAGTTTTTAAAACAATGTTTAAAATGATAGTTTGCTATGGCCTTCATTTGAGAAATCCAAAGTAATTATAAGATTTTCAAACTTATCCAGTTCTTTTCCTGTTCTCTCTATCGAGGATTAAAAATATATATATCATGAAACTAGTCTCATACATGATCCCTTTAGTATTTTTTTTTGTTAAAATGTATATCAAATTCACTCCCTTGAGCTGGGTTTGAGATTTCACATTGATTATTACATGAGTCCAGTGGGCAGCATAGAGTAAATGATATCACTAAAAATTTTACAAATTGTGTCTTTTGCCACCCATACTATATTTTCCAGTCCTTTGCCTGGGAACAGTAATGAGGGACTAGATTAATCATGATATTTAATAACTTATCTAAGGTCACATAATTAGTGTGTGGCAGAAAGATCTGTTCTCATGAATGGCTAACATCACATTTGTTTGGAAGTTGACAGTGAAATCCTCTTACCTTTTTAACCATCTTAAAGAGATGTAAATTTCTCAATAAGAATTTGTGTTTCACTGCTGTGAAAAACTGTTCATTTCTTTTTCACAGTTTGCCAAAATGGTACCTTGGACTCTCAAGATTGCTGAGTGATTTGGTTTAAACACAGCAGGTACTCAAATGTTCAGTAATTGCCAATCTGAGGAAACCACTGATTATATAGAAATACGTATTGTCTTATACAATATAAAATTAGGAAAACTTTTGGAAAATGTGTTATTGAAACTTCAAAGGAGCATATGAAAGCATTAAACATTTTGAACAATCTCAAAGGAAAGGAAGTAATGGAGAAAAGATTTAATGAATATCCTTTTTATATATTTTTCTTCACAGAGTGATTAGGTCTAGCCTGAAGCAAATTTGATTTTTGTTCCATGTAAATCTGCATTAGTATATTAGTTTGAGTTTGAGGGATGTTTTTTCTCTCTGCTTTTCCAGTAATAGATCAATACTTTCTTAGAGGAATTGTGAAACATATTGTGTTATAAAAAGCACATCAATTTGCTGCCCAGCTTAATTTTTTCTTATAGCCTTAGGCTAACTTACTATGAATGGAGTAAGCTTGATTATTTTAATATTGAAGATCTGTTATAATAGGAATAATTATAGGACATAAAGTCTTGTTCATGTATCATTTATTTCAGAAATCACAGACATTTTTCAAATATGCAATAAAATAATTTCACAGAACATTAAAATAAAAGCAAGTATAAAATTGATCTAGCAAAGATAATTTTATAAATAACATGTTGTTTTCATCCACAATGGAACTGCTTCAAGGTTTTAAAACACTGATCAATACTCATTTTTTATCTTCGTTTTTCAGAACTCTTCCTCTTCTACACTGAAAATGCAAGAACTGATACAATGCTCAGTCAAGATATTTCATATTTGAATTTTAATGTGATCAAGTTCTTTTGTTCATAAACAGAATTGTAGGAGTTTTTGTTTGTTTATATTTGGCAAATATATTTTTGGATATATTAATTTTGCAAGAAATTTGTAGGCTTTATGCAAAAGAAAAAAACAGATCCACATGCTCAAATATTTCTGGGAAATGCTGCATAAAATAAAGTCTTGGTTGTTCAATACAGTTTTTTATAGTCACATTTATCAAAGATTTTAGTAAACCAATGTACAGGGTGACTCTACAAAAGCAGAATACAGAATGTGGCAATTTTATTTCCCTAAATCACTTAACCATGGAACATTACTTGGGATTTGTTTCTTCTGGAACACCTTTTGGGAAGTTATGTGATAATCTAAATATCAATGTAATTTTAAAATGTGAAATTGCATTGCTGTTTAAGATACCAAGGATCTGAAACTTGAGTTTTGTATTTGAATCCCCTCTGCTTTGCATTATTTTCCACTGGCCATATATTTTCAATTTCTTTTCATGTGGATTTCACCTATCTCCCATCCTTCAGTTGCTTTGTGTTATTCTATCCTGGACTCCTCCAACCTCCAAAATGATTTTTTTTTAATTTGCATACATTAAGGGTCACTCTCTATGTTGTGAAGTTCTGTGGATATAGACAAATGTATACAGTCATTTACACTGTTACAGCACCATAGAGGGTAGTATCACTGCCCTAAAAAATCCCCCGAACTTCTTCTACTCAAACATTTACTCCTTACCCCAAACCTTTGACAACCACTGATGTTTTCATCATTTATATAATTTTACTTTTTCTAGAATGTCATATTCCAGTTGGACTCATACAGTCGGGAGCATTTTGGATTTTGGATTTCACTTAGAAATATACATTTAAGATCCATACATGCCTTTTAGTGTCTTGATAGCTCCTCTTTTATCCGTCAGTAATCATCCATTACCTGATCTAGCACAATTTGTTTATCACAGTTCCTTCAATCACAGTTCCTTCAGGAAAACAGAAGCCGCTTAATATATTCTAGGTATTAAATATTTCAATGTAAGGACATTGGTACTTCCGCAATCCTTGGAAAAGCAAAGGAAGCAATCAGGCACCTCCAGTCAGCTTAAAGCACCCAAGTTAGTGTTTCGTCTTGTGAAAGGACACCACCAGTCTAAAAAATCACTAGGGACCTCATGGCAACTCTCCAGCTGTAAGTGATTCTCAAATCCTCGCCAGGAAGCTCTTGTGACTCTTATCCCTACTACTGCCCCTGGAGAAAATACGCATGCTCTTTTTTTAAATGTCTTCCAAATTTCTGGGGATTTCCTCTCCTTGGAAAACTAATCCAGATTCATACTGGAAGGTAAATTCTAGGAAATTTCGTTTTTCACCCTCTTCTATAATTTAGTGGAGAACAGAGAAGGGGGGATGATCGTTTGTTGGTGACAGATAATCCAGCACAAGAAGCTTAAAAAGTAGTTACTAAAAGAAAATTGGAGTGAAGCAATTAATCTCACATGTGCCATTCCGGCTCCTCTTGCATTATTATTTCCTCTGCATTTCTCTTGATATTTCTGTCTCTTTGTTATTGGATGGGGCTTTCCCAATAGGTTATTTACTTCTCTTTGATATTTGGGTTCATTTTATTTTAGAGAGTGTTGCACTTTTTTTTGAAATTAGGTTATATATTTGTATGTCCTTTACCTATCATCTATTGACTGTATATAATTCAGATAATTTTCAGTTTCTTTGAATAATACATATGAAGTTTGTATGAAGGATATTGAAGAGGACATTACCATGTTTTTGAGATATCCTTGGATTCATTATGCCAAAACAACCATAACCACATGGAAAATCTTACATTGCTAATCAGTTTGTACTATAGATCACAAAATACAAAGAATATATAAGGAGATAAAAATCATTGGATAAGTTACAAAAGAAAATGATAATTTTTTCTTTTAGCACTGAAAAACAGCTCCAAGTTGCTGATTATGGGACATAGATTGTTTTCTTTAATATAGATCCTTAATTGTGAAGGAACTGGGAAATCATTGCCCCATGAAGAAAAGCCTAGTCTAGGTACATTTGGAGAATATGTCTTAATCTCTGGAGAATTTAGAAAATCATGTTACCTACTCTTATCATTTTAATTGGCACTGTGTTTCCCAGTAAAGTCTCCTGCTGGCTTCTCTTCCTTTACTATATTATCCTGGCAGTTGAAAGAGATGCAAGTGTGTCATGGTACTAGTAGCATATACATAATTTAAAAGAATTACTTTTGAAGTTTATAATCTAGTTGAGGAAATAAGAAAGTATTACATTTAACAATCAGATAATACAGGCAAATGCAGATGTAGCATATTTCTAATATAATTTTAATCGTGCACTAGACTGTAAAACTTAAAAAAGAAGAGGATTATATTTTGTTCACTTTTGTGTTCTCAAGTCAAACATATTTCTCTGACACATTTAGTTACTCATTAGATGTTTTATCAATGAATCTATGTAATGAGTAAGACTTGTTTCTGGGTAACATAAATTTAAAACATTCTTCCAGCCTTTCTTTTAGGGAGAGAGGATTTTTTCTATTGCAGGATTTGGGCTAAGGATTGGAATACCCTATCAGATCTCCTTTGGACTATAGAGGATGAACTGAATAGTCTGAATGCAGGTAAATGATCAATAGGCTGCCACCTACCCTCTAATATAATATAATATTATTTATTTATTTATTTACTTTGAGGAAGATTAACCCTGAGTTAACATCTGTGCCCGTCTTCCTCTATTTTATATGTAGGACACCTGCCACAGCATGGCTTGATTAGTGGTGCATAGGTCTGCACCCCAGATCCAAACCAGCGAACCTTGAGCCACCGATGCCAAGGGTGTGAACTTAATAACCACTGCACCACTGGCTGGCACGACTAATATAATCTTATTTTAAAGTGTTAAGTTTCAGTTGGATTGGTGAATGTTTTTCTTTTGATTTGGTGTGTTATTTTAACAGACATTTCTAATTTTTCTATTCATTTTAAGATCTCTTTCTTTATACACTCTCTCCTTGTTTGTGAATTTTAAGGATGCATTAAATACATGAATGAGAAAATGAAATAGTGGTATAGCTCACTTATGATGTAAGATATTTGAAAAGATAATGAGCATAAACTGATGAGAACAAAGTGTTGGAATGGTGTGAAATGGACTGGTACCAAATGAAATTGGTATAGGGAGGAGTGAGAGCCACCCTGAGTCCTGGAAAGGAAGTGAAGCATGATGGAAGTTGATGGAAGGTAATGGAGAAAAGAAGGGCATTAGCCAAACATTACCAAGGTGATTACCACACTCTGGTGCAAAATCATTCAGTGGAAACACTTTTCTCCATCTATTTCAATTTTCCATGCAATTGGTCATCTGACAGCTATAGTATAGCTTCTCAAGTTCCTTACTAAGAGGGTTTTCTGAATGATTTCAAAAGCATATTAGTAAGGGTCAAGGAACAAGAAATTAAAATTGCTCTGCTATTAATCTTTAAGAATGGTGGTCAAGCATGCATAATCTCTACTTACAACAAATTTAGAGCTGTCTCTTTGCTCATTTGGGGGTCTATGTCCAGCTTTGGGATTATATCTGGCATCCTCTGCCTAAATATGTTTGCATACAGTCCCACAATTTACAGTGAAAACTAAAATACTTACAAGGTATTCTTAATGTTTTAAAAATCAGTGATAGAGATTGTGAAAGCTGCTTCCGAGCAAGGGCAACTGATGGATTGTTTTTGCAGAAGAGGGGCTGGATTTACCTTTCACATAATATCTTTGATGAAGTGTGAAGTTATACAGGGAGCTTTGTACACTAAGGCCATAGACAATAACTGTGCCTCATTACCTCTAGAATGGGCTGGAATGAGTAATTACTTAGGCTATGAATACTGTCATCCACTACTTGGTACATGACTGGATCAAATGGTACCTTAAAAGGATGCTTTCAGACCAATATTAATAAACTCCAATTCTTACATTCTACAAAATTTTTGGCAAGAATAAATGTATGCAAATTTTGAATATTCTACCTTATCCGGAAATATTTCTTTACATAGAAATAAATCCCAAGAGGGAATATGGGAACAGCCTAAAAATAAATTAATTTTTAAAAAGGCTCAAAAATGAGTAATCGATTTTAGCACAGAGGCACTTATGCCTGTTGAATTATTGACGTTTTCCCCCTTTCCTAGTCTTCTGAAAACTGTATGGACTGTAGCATACAAGGTCAACTGTTAACACTGGGGAATCTTGATTGACGGCTGGTGAGTGGTGACTCTGATGCCTTGAGCCTAAATGCAGGGTTATTTACTGCCTAATGTGAGCATATTGGAATGGAGAGATATGCATACAAATATTAAACTATATATAACAATGCTAACAGCTATTGAAGAAAATGCTGAAAGTTTGATATTTGCATACAGAAAATGCATGAATTATTGAAATCCATAGAAACGTCATAAACTATCTTTTAGCCATTAAGTTTATGAACTATTTTTTGTTAGGTTCCAGAAAAAATTGAAGAAAAAATGTTATGCAAAACACAGAAAATAATATATATGTTTTGTTTTAGTTATTTCAAAATTAACAATATGTAACCTTTGAAGAAAGCTTAGAAGATACAACAAATGAAAAAAACAAGAATAATTTACAAATTTTGCCAGTTAGGGCTAGTGATGTATAATATTCACTTGTTGCAAGAATCAAGTCTTACTGAGAATACCTAGGCTACTTCTTTGTAAAGTTATGGGAATATCTATAGTGAATTGATATGTTGTGGGACTGTACAAGAAATATTTGCATAGTTCTGCTCAGTTAGGGCTTTTTATTCTGAGTAAATTTTACTAAAACTTGGCTCCTGGGCTAAGAAGCCTTAGAAATTATACCATGACTGAATATCCAGTCTGTGAGAACTCCAGAGATTCACCGCTCCAGAGGGATGTTTCTATTGACATAGGGATGAGACAGGAAACCAGGTGGACATTCCTTAGGTTGTAAAGCTAGCGATATTAGTCTCATCTTTCCAACGTTAATAGCCCAGGATCTTTCCCAAGCTAAATTTGTTTACGCTAGGGAGCAAAATCTTCCTCTGTCATTCTCAAGAGAAAAGAAGGGACAGCTGTTCCTCTTTATTTAACCACTGAGATTAATCTTTTAAGAGTTGCTTGCCTATGGTACAAAATTCTGTGCATGCTTAGTGACACATTATCTACCTCTCATTACTTAAAGACAAAATTGGGGCATGAAGAACTAGAATGATTTACTATAAATAAATAATCTTTTATGTTTTAGAAATCTGTGTTTGCAATATATATATCTTAACAGAGGCTTTCAGGGTAAGATTTGGACTTCATAGTTTTTTTGTCAAATTCATCTCATTCATTTTTTGAATGAACTTGTCAAATCCATTCTTTGTTTTGTCACATGAACTGTTTACTCCTGATATCCAGTTGATTATAGGAGAGTGTGAATGTGTGAATAATAACAGTCACTACTGTCGAGCTCTCAGTGAGAGCCAAGCACTGGATTTAATGTTTTGAATTGATTATCTAATTTAAACCTTGTAACAAGCCTGATGTTTAGATACTATTATAATTGTCTTTTTATAAAAGTGGGAATTCAGATTTAGGAAGGTCAAGTAAGTCATGTAAATTGACACAGTTATTTGATGGTGAAAGTGAGATCCTAAACTAGTCAGTCTGAATCCCTACCACACTACCTTTAAATTAGCCATGTAACATCTGATAAAAAATTGGTGCGGCTATTTTTATCTTCCTTACAGATATGAGAATGGTGTATTTGTGGGTAATAAATAAACTAAATATCCTCATGCCCAATTTTCTACTATATAGTCAATTTTCTCTCCATACTCCATAAAATGGTAGAATTATATACTGAGTATAATGGTCTTGAAGGGATTTCAAATTTTGTGAGTTTTAAGTTCCCCTATCCAACCTAAAATTGTTATCCTTCTGAATTCCCTTTCATAATTACAGGCGTTAATACCCACCTAGTTAACCAACTGAAAAGAGAGTAGTCAGCATTGTTTCTGGAAAAATTTAATACTTTTAAATATTTGTGAGTAATTGATCATGTCCACTATTCCATTGAAAGTGTGATTCTAGGACATGCTCTGTATCTTTTCTGCTGAATGAGATACAGCAGAAATAATTCTATGCTAATATCTGGCCTGGACCAGAAGCTTTCTCTTCTTATGTCTTTGTATACTTACTTTTGGAGCCTGTATCTGCATGTAAGAATCCCATCTACGTTCCTGCAGAGATGCCATAAGACCTGGAGACCACAGGGTGAGGGAGAGAGCCTCAGGCAAGCCCAGCCTTCCTGCATCACCAGCAAGTGACTAGGTATGTGAGTGAAGTCATGTTGGACATTCCAGAGCATACAGTGCACTAACTGAATATCACTGAGTGATGTCATTCAGTGCTGCATGAAGCGGAAAAATCATTCAAGTGTGAACTTCCATAATTCTTGACCTACAAAATCACGAGCTATAATAAAATAATTGTTTTAAGTCATTAAGTAAGTATGATTTAATCACCTGCTCTGAAACCAGGCTACCTGTGTTCAAAGCTGATTATGCATTTAATTGGCTTTGTGAATGTGACAAGTTATTTTTCTGTTATGCCTCTGATTTCTCATCCCACTTTCACAGCTCACACTAGAAACATCAATGAATCCCAGTGTTGCTAACTTGAAATATATCCTGAATTCAACATTCCCCATTATTTCTATCACTACTTCTGTGTTCTAAATCACCATACTTTTTGGTTTAGATTCTGCTGGAGGCCTTCTAATTCTTCTCCCTGATTCCTCTCTTGGCCTCCACCTCCACCTGGGGGAGTAAATATGAATTAAAATATATGTCAGATAATGTCATTTTTTTGCTCAGACACTTCTGATGGTTCTTTATCTCATTCAGAATAACATTCAGGTTCCTTAACACACATAGCATCTCCTATAGCATCTTAGAAAATATGGCCTTATGGTATTCCTATACCTATTTTCCTTTTCTCCTTCTTTCATTCACTTTCCAGCCATATGGACTTGCTTGGTCTTCTTTGATCATCCTCAGGGTTTTTCCATCTTGCAGCCATTGCATTTGTGGCTTCCTCTGCCTGGAATGGTGTCAAGTGTTGTATGAACCACTCACTTTCTTTTTAAATTTTATGCTCAAATATTAACTTGACAGAGATACCTCCCATGTCCACCTTTCAAGAGATAGCTATCTCACTCTTGAATTTCTCTATCCACTTACTTTATTTTATTTCTTTTCAAAGAATCTCTCATGATCTGTTATTATTATGTATTTTGTTGTTTTGTTTGTTGCTTCTCACTTTTATCCAAATATAAGCTCCATAAGATAAGGAATAGTGTTTATTTTGCTCATTGCCTATAAAGTAAATATTGTTTGTATAAATGAATGAATTTTTATATCTGAATAAAAATAATAAAGGTGCATACATAACAATGTATCTGGCTTGACAAAATCACGTAGCATTTGTCTTGACTGAAAGAGCAAAAGAGATTTTATTATATATAATATTGGAAGTAATCTGGATGAAACTGCCAAAAGCTAATTATATATTAATGGTATTTCCCTTACATTATTTTTGTTAATACTTCTCATTGACTATAGATAATACTGGAATTCATAATATTCAGAGTTGAAACATTTGGAATGTAAATTTGCATAAGCAATAAGTAATACTTTAGTTGGAGAAGCCGAGTCCTCACAAAATATTGTTAGAGCATTTGCAAAAATGCCTATGATTTTCATACGAAGATCATTTAATACAGTTCGTGGGTGATAGGGCTTTTTGCAATGTATCAAAGCACACATATTAAAAATGGCATTGAAATGGTGCAAGGTCTAAGTGAATGCTTTACTCCTGTTGCTCTGTTTGTTTTTTTAATGGCATTAACATTTATTCATTAATCTAGCCTACGTTTTATATTTCTCAAGTGATATGAAAAGTCTTTAATTTTCCTTTGAAGTTTGGAAGGAGACAATTAAGAACCACAGGAATCAAGTACCTTGCTCTCCAAGAACAGTAAAGAAGGACTATAATTTGACATGTACAGAAGGCTGGTTAAGGACGTCCCACGGATTTGATTAAAACTTTCAAGATTAAATCTGTTCTTGTCTCTTTATGAAATTGGCATTGTAGAAAGAGCTGCCTTTTCTAGGGTATGATTTTACAAAGATTTATGTAATTTTATATGCTATTCAAATATTGTCACTCAACAATACATCTCTGATTAAAAAAAATCTTGCACTGTGGAGCATGTGGGAAAAATATTATCTGTACATATAATATAATTAATAGCCTGTCCAGAGATCAGGGATCAGGATGTATGCTGATATTTCAGTCTCAATGACTCTATGAAAGATGGACTGCTCAATATATCTTTCATGTTAGAAGTTTATGAAGTTTCCTTAATAACTTATCAGGTAGTATAAGACCTTATCGTATGAAATATCTGGCAATGCTTCATTTCAGATATATAAGCATGGCCGAGTAACACAGTGTGGCTAGAGAATGAGGTGCCATAGTCACGTTCATACTCTCACTAGTTCTAGTGCAAGTGAAAGAATTACTTCTATTGTATCTTTGACCGTTTGTCCTGGTTAGTATTTGACTTTACAGTAAATGAAGTGGTATATGTCATGGAATAAACTATAATAACCAGTATAATAATGCCTTTTTAATCTCCAGTTACACTACCTTTAGTGTTCAGCAAGTCAAATTAACAGAATTTATCTAAAGGATTCAACTCAATTAGATACATCATAATCCATCTTCCAAAGCAATCAACCCAAGACATTATTATAATTATGCAACTATAATATCAAATTACTGAAAACTCATAGTTTGTGTATCCAACCGAAACTTTACGTAATAAGGTCTCCTTCATTTTATAAATTCACTATCCCTCTGTTAAAAGGACAATAGCATTGACCTAACTGTAGAGCACACATTTTCTTCTTTTTTTCTTAGAGTAGTGACCGATTTTCACTGCTTATTTGTAATCTTTGAAATAACAGAACAGGACATCTTCTCAACTATAAGTCTGAGGTTGGATTCCCTTTCTTCACCTCTACTTTGCCACTATCCTTAACCTAAGGCACCCTATCAATCAGTCAGTATTCTTCCAAATGGTGTTATATTCCATCTTACCCTAGGACCTCGGTGCATATTTTCCCTCCTCTGAATCAGTTCTGACCTAAGTAATACTGACTTGTGATTTTTTTTCAATTAAAACAAGAATTTTGGCAAATAAATTTGAAAAGGTGATGAGGAATGAGAGAAAAAAGAATTAGACCTGAGAGAGTAGAAATACAGTTAACTGAAAATACATGTCGTAAAGAAAGCTGTTAAATGTGCAAATCATCTTACAGAATTATATGGTGTCTTTTGTTTGCAGGCAAAAAAACCTGTTGACTTGTAATGCAATATGTTATAACTGGGTGTTTTCCTTATATTTCCTTGCTGTAACTTCCATTTTTCTATAATTAGGTGAAAGTTATATAACAAATGGGTAGTAAAAGTAAAATTATCAAATACCATTTAAAACTGACATATAATCAGAAGAAAGGAAGGGAAATTAGACCTTGATAATTCAGGAAAAGCCTGTCAAGAAAGATCTTTGTGTAGTTGTTGGAGAAAGAAAGTAAGTTACTTGAAACCTGAATAGTCAAATGGCAGTACACAGCTATGAGAACTACTGGATTCAGAGGTAACTGGTGAAATGTATAGAGGATGAAACAGGGGAATGAAATCAAAGCAGGTTCCTTCCTGTTGGCTATTGTATTGGATAAGAGGGGGTGGCTTTTATTCTAAGAGAAATATGTGAAGCTGTCCTCTATCAACTCATTTTGTTGCCATTCCCTTCTGTATCTACACTTTTCTTCTGGTCTGTTTTCTTTCTTCCTGAACACCATTCTTTAGAAGTGTCTTCTGCAAGGCATTTTGGTAATAAATTCATTCCCTTTTTTTTTTTGGCTTAAAAAACTCATATTTTACCTCTATTTTTTAATCTTTAGCTGCAAATCTAAGTCTAGACAGACGTTTATGTTCACTTTGCATTTTTAAGGTATTACTACATTGTGTTTTGTCTTGTAGCTAATGAGAAGTCCATATAGAGCTGATTGTTATTGCTTTGTATGTAATCTTTTTTCTATCATTGTTTTAAATCTATTTTTATGGTTAATATTTTGTAATTACACTGTGGTGGTACTATTCTCACCAAGTCCCCAGGAATGCAATATTTGCTTGTGGTTCACTAGTTTGCTATGCAATGGCAGATTCAGTGTTTTCCACCTGGATCTTCCTGCAACATTGCCTTTATTCTATGTGTCTATCTCAGAGTCAATTTTCCATGCAGCCAGTTGCTGAGTAAGGCTATTTTCACCTATGTGTTCAGGAACTGGGGGAAAATCAACGAGTATGTTCACAGACCATTCAGACTCATAGTAAAATTGATCCAGCTCACAACTCTATCAGTCATTTGATCTCCATAATTATCCTCTCTGACAGTAGATCACCATGGTGTTTGGGGCACCCAGGGATCATTGTAAATGTATAATCATTCCTCTTTGACCAGACATCCCTGTTTTGTCTTGGATTTTCGCCAGCACAGTCATCATGTTAAATGCTATAGATTCTTTTAGGGAAGTTGAGAAGGAATAGTTAAAGCACATACTTGTTGCTGTGTTGCAATATCCTTCCTAAAGCGAATTGATTCAGTTTTTATGTCATTCAAGACAGTCTGCATGTGTGAATTGGCTCAAGTCTGAAAATTCAATGTGGGACATTGATTTTCCATTATGATAATTTATGTTAGAGCTCTTCCATCAGATCTAGATTTTTTCAGCATGTAGATTAAGCAGTATTTTACTAGACAGTTCACTGACAGTAGTGTCAATAGATGATATCATTGAATACCACAATTTGCTCTGCCATCTGTTATGGTAATTTGCCTACTTTGTCTCTGGTTTGTAAGTGTTATGACTTGAATTCTGTGACTTCTGGGTCTCATCATCTCTCAAAAACCCCCAGAAAACTAATTTCAATGCTGTCATCTACTACCATAATCTTTAACTTTCATAATATAGCTACTATAGAGTTTTCTACAAATGCGGAGCTCTCCTTGCTGATGTATTTCTTAACACATCAGTGATAAACAACATGTCTTATGAGTACTCAAATTTGCATCATTAGGGTGTGGCTGAGGCTGTCACATATGGTAGACACTCAATTTCCTAGCCTCCTGAGATTTTGAATAAATTCTTTTACGTTATCCCCTGTACCTTCATTTAATCTAAGCCACTATCATAAATTCATCTTAATCCAGTGCTGTGATGTTTCTTCCCTGTTCCCTAACACTCTCAGAATATATTGTCATATATAATGCTCTGGTTTTACTGCGCTTCTCCAAGGTAACTAACTGTCACCGGTTAAGCCTTTATTGGATATTCAAGTATGGAGAGGCTGACCTCCAAAAATAGAAAAGGGAAGCTTGCTTTTGTTGACAAGAAGACCAGTGTCTTGAGAGTTCAAGTTATTTAAAATCATTGTAATCTTCTAAAATACTCTCACTCCAATTTTCAACCTTCTACTTTCTCTAGAAAAAGGTTCTGATTTTCAAATAAGAGACCCAGGGATGCTTTGAATTCAACATGTGTTGTAATTCTGCAAACTGCAAGATCAAATTTTGGGTCTGGTTTTGAGATCATTGGTCCTGTGGTTACAACAGATAAGACATCCTGCCTATTTAGTAAAGAAACTCTCTGGTTTCGGATTTGTGTCTTTCAAATCTTGAGTCTCTCATTTTCTTTCTGTGCAACCCCCAGGGCAATAAGACTGGGCCATCAAATTTGTGCTTGTATTCATTATTTTCTCGACAATATTCCAATACAAAAGCCAGTTTGTCTCCCAAAGTACTGCTTTGAAAGATGATAAGTTAAATAATTTGTATCATAACTGAAGCTACATGTCATGAACTGCCAGCATCCCATTGTCTACTGGCAACATATTTATTATGCTTTCTAATCTAACTCAATTAAGTAAATAATAGCAGATTTCTATCTTGAGGTTAAGTTTCTAGGGAACTATTTTTTTATATCAAATACTATATCATTTATGAATTGGCTAGGAAATAAAACACCAATGTAGGTGTTTTAAACACAAGGAGATTTAATATAGCCTACTAGAGGCTTTCTCACATGTTAGAAGGGCTAGAACCTGCTCCTGAGGATCTGAAATGGTTGATCGACAGGAGGGTCCCAAAAGGTGTAGGGAGACTTAACCTCCATATTTTTGTGTTTCAAATTATTTCCCTTGATGTTAGGGATCTATCTAGAACCCTGCTGGAAAGGGAATAGGAGAAATGTAGTTCAAGTTTTTAAACCTTTATGCTGATGCGAAGTGCTTTGAATGAATGGGAGGGTACTGAGTATCAACAAACAGAATCTAACACAAGTCTCTAGGCTACAAGTCCTGATAACAGGGCAGTCATTAAATTAGTTCGTGTTTTCACTACCATCCTTTGCAGGTCCTTATTTGATTCTGACACTAGACAATTTATCTTTCTTTCTTGAAAGAGCATATATACATAACTCTCTCTCTCCTTCCCTCCTCTCCCTTTCCTTTTCTCTCTCTCTTCCTTTCTCCCTCTGTTCCTCTTGCTTTCCCTATCTCTCTCTCTTCTATCTATCATTAAAAGATAAACAGACATATTAAAATTTTTAAGAATAACTTTTGCATATATTATCAGGTTTCAGCTGAGACAAACAGTAAATATTCCTGGCAGTATTGAAAAACCCTATGGACGCAAGAAGCAGCTCCATGGAGAGTACAAAAGATATTACTCTCCTAAGACCCACAGCCACTCCCAAAGATAACCAAAAGAAAGACTTAGACAATTCCCCTTAGAGCTGGCAACAGCCAGTGGGACCCTTGCCACAAATGGAGTGCAACTTACATTTCTGTCCGGCTGTAGTTTTGGGACCCCCAACCTGACATTTGAGCTGCCTGCACACGCAAGAACCTGCATGCCTCAATCAGGCAGATACCCAAGCCAAGTTCTCAGGACACAAAGCAAGGCAAACAAGAAGGCAATAGCTGACCCTGGGAGAGAAAAGATGACAACCAATAGGTATCAGAAAGCAAATTCACAAGTCACAATCCAAAGATAATTCTTACTAACTTTTTTTGCCTATAGTCTTAAAAGAAGGGACAGTGTGAAATTTTACTTTCCTTTCTTCACCAGGCACCAAAGGAGCACTGACTTTGATAACAATCCTCACCTTTTGCCAGCTTCTGCCAGTTTTCCCAGGATCCCATCTGCAGGCTCTGGAGCAAACAGGGTGTCTTAGTGGGTCTCATACTGGTCACAAGAAGTTGTCGATAAGGAAAAATAATTTTCCTCTACCCTTTATAGTGAGATCCCTTTTTCTCTAGGGCACCTGTAAATGGATAAGCTTGTCTAGGTTAAAAGTTCTCCACTGTGGCCACTGGAATTCAAGATCATCCTTGATAAGGTTAACCTGCTTGTTCAGCCTTAAAACAAGATTTTATTCACCTGAGGTCTCACACTAGCCCTACTTCAGCTTAAGTAGGACCAGGTGCAACCTGGGCCCAGTCTGGTTTCTAAGTCGGAACTAAGAACCAGTTGCACCCTGGACCAAGTCCGGTTTTTAAGTCAAAACTAGTCCAACTCTCACCAGCTTCCAGACCCAGTCTGGAAAAGGAAATGTTTGAATAAAGTCTGAAAGCTCATAACAGAAAAGTTGCGGAGCATACAAGAGAGACTTACGCAGGATGTCCTTAGGCAGCGAGCCTGAGGGGCTCAACAAGCACCATGTCTGGTTGCTCGTTTCTCCTGGGGGCCCTGGGATCTCTTTCAGTTCCCTCTTCTGACGGTAAGAACTGTTAAAAGATAAACTGAGGGATATCAAAATTTTTAAGAGTTTATTTGAGCAAAAATCAATTCAAATTGGGCAGCATCCAATCTAGCAGATAGAAAGGAGCTCTGAGAAGCTGTACAAAATGAAAGACTATTATAGGCAGAGGGGAGCAGGAACAAGGAAGTAAAACTAGACTAAAAAGCGGGTTGGTTAGTGCAAAGTTACTTTCCTTTAGGGGATGGCAGGGGTCTATCAAGCAGATTAACTAATCTAGTGCTTATCAGGTGATTTCTGAATGATGGTTTAAGATTCCATTTCTCAGAGAGCCAAAACCGTAATTAAGTCTCAGTTTGGTGGTGTGGGGCTTAGCATAAGTGACTCCATGTTGGTCCTGCTGTCCTGTTTTTAGTACTATCAATATGTATTCAAGTTATAGGTTTTCTGTATTAACTTGGTCTGGAATCTATAATCAAGTGTCTTTTATTTTCATAGCAGTGAATTTAAAATGCAGATTCATATACCTATTTGAGGAAATTGTTAGGCACAGAGTTCCAATCAATTATGTCTTATCAGTAAATGTCTAATCCAGATCCATCAGCTGGCTCCAAGACCAGGGCTCCTTTCATACCACAGCAACCACAGTAACGGCAGTAGGGGTATCACTATCTCCAGGTTTAAGGATATTCTCAGTGATCATATTACGAAAATAAAATCCACCACTCTTTTTATCTCTCATTTCTTCCTTCAATAACATACTTTGTGCCAGTTTACCTGATTGAGTGGAACATAAAATAAAGAGGAAATAACTCCTGACCTCAAAGTATTTACATTCAGTTGTATGAAACAAATAAGTAAACGATTATTTTGAAAAAGAATATTAGGACTAGATCATGAACATAGTGAATAGAAGAAAGATTCCTTACCTAGATGATGTAATTTGTGGAAGATATTGGAGATGACCTTTCAGGAAGTTACCTCTGAGCTGAATCTTAAAATGAAAGTGGATTACATCCAGCAAAGAAAGAGGATTGTGGCTAAGTGCCCTGCTCAGTGCTCTACTTCAGGAGAAACTGCTCTGTGGGATACAGTTGACAGCTCCAGCTGACAGCTATAAATCCCTGTGGGTTTACTACTAAGTTCCTACCAAAGTCACATTTCCCTTTGGCTGTTCCCAGCCAATGATTGAGCACAGAAGGTTCTCTGGTATTGCCCCTTTCTGCAGGATGTGGGATTCCTGAAATGAGCAATATTTGCTTAAGGACTTCTCATGGGTCTGGCTGAGCCATTCTTAAAACTTTGCTGTAGTTTGAATTTCTCCCTACCCAATCCTTCCTTTTTCACTCCTTTCATAAGTATCATATTTATGCGGTGGTCTGAAGGCTCTCCATGCTACTCATTTCCTCCTAGTTTATCGTTTATTGGCATTTCCACCAAAATATCTAGCATATTGATTCCTATCTTGATGTCTGCTTGCACACAACCCAAAATGACACAACTGGTTCTGAGAATGTTTAGAGAAAGGGATTTTAAGAATGGCCGACTTATGACCCAGTTGGCCATGTCCCAAATGAATGTGAGACATGGGTAATCTCTGCCACAAGGTGGTGGCCCAAATGCTAAAGATTTCATCATTTGGTGACTTGTGAAAACATCCTGGTGGGAGGATGTCTTGTCAATGTGATCATTCCAGCATTTGAAACATGTAGGGGACAATGCTTGCCAGAAAAATGGATGCCTAACAGAAGGATAAAGAAAAAAACTGAAGTAGATTAACAAACAGTTAAAGATTATGCATGAAATCCAGATTGTCTTTTTCATAGCTATTGTATTAATATGTAGCTGTCTTTCAGATATCAGCTATTCTTACCCATATATGAGTACAAAGTACATAGAATTGATTATGCTCAATCAATAAAAAACATCCTTGAGTATAAATAATTTGTATTGGAAAAGTAAGAGTCAGAAGATTTAATCGACTCATAAAAAACATTTTGTGGAATTTTGTTACAATCTTCAAGAAATGATTTATTTTCCTTCTTAGTTATGGACTAATCTATACAAAGATGACGTGTGTGTGTGTGCAGGTGCACACATGAAAACACATCCTTCCATGCGTGCATGTGTGTATAATTTTTTTCTTAAATTAACTTAAAATAGCTTCTTAAAATCTTATGTAAATATGTGGTTACAAATTCAGCAGTCTACAATAACACATTATAAGAAAAGTTTGCTAGCTCCAGAAACAAAGTCATCTTAACTCACCCAAGCCCAATCTAGCTCTTCTTTAGAGCTTTCATCAGATCCATCAGGAACACACAAATCTTCCCATCTCAAACTTAAAACCTTAATATTTCTCTCTTAGAATCAGGGAACAATCATATCCTGTTGATTTTTCTCTGTGAAATCTTTGGGCTATGCCTTAAACCTTGCTGTTCCTCAAGTGTCAAGATTACCCAGAATGTAATAAAAACTCAATGTACTGTGGCCTATTCAACTGTAGTGAACTTTCTCGTCAGAATTCATCTTGGCACGTTTCTCAACTTCCATGTTAGGAGTGTAATCTTAGCGCTAGCTACATTATCTATTGTCTTCTATATCTTCTCTAAAATTTAACGAATCACCAATTGCAGTTGGGCAATTTGGGCTCAGCTTTAGTGGCAATTCTTTTTTCCAAGGACTAGTTTGATGTGTTGGATGGGGTTGCCTATTACACCTGGAATGACTAGGGCCACTCCACACATACTCTGTCATCCTCCAGGTGACTAGCCTGGGCTTGTTCACCCTGATGTCACAAGGTGTCAAATGGACATGTGCAAGTCTTCTTGATATATAGGCTCAGGACTGACTCATCATCACTTACACCACATTCTATTTGCAAGTTACAAGACACCCCAGTTTTAAGGAGTGCAAATGAAGGATTTCCGTCTTTCTTGTGGCTGAATAATATTCCATTGTATGTATACACATATCTTCTTTCCATTCAACCATTCATCTGTTGATGGTCATTTAAGTTGTTTCCATGTCTTGGCTATTATCAATATTGTCAAAAACATGACAGTGCAGAGATCTCTTTGAGATTGTTTTCATTTCCTTTGGGTATATACCCAAAAGCAGGATTGCTGGATCATATGGTAGTTCTATTTTTAATTTTTTGGGGAACCTCCATACTGTTTTCCATAGTGGCTGTATCAATTTACACTCCTACCAACAGCACACAAAAGTTTTCTTTTCTCCACATCCTTGCCAAGATTTGTTATCTCTTATCTTTTTGATAATAGCCATCCTAACAGGTGTTAGAAAAATGTCTCTTCAGTTCTTCTTCCCATTGCTTAATTGGAATTTTCTTTTTGCTATTGAGTTGTTTGAGTTCTTTATATATTTTAGATATTAACCCCTTATCCAATATATGATTTTCAAATATTTCCTTCCATTTCATATGTTGCCTTTTCATTTTATTAATTGTTTTAATTTTAAGTACCATAAAGGAGAAGAAGTTGTGAAAATATGCCAATGAGTCAGAGATAGCACCATTGAGGGATTGACACCAAAACTGGGACTTGAAGAATGAGTAGAAGATGCCACTGTAAACTAGAGTGGGGAGTTGGCACAATAGAAATTGTTAATAAATAACCTGAGAAGAACTTATTTTCCCTTTTCACATGAGGGACTATACTTTCTTCATATTTGTTTTCTATCCAATATTTAGTCATGATATTTTTTCCTATAATTTCACACTTAAGTCTTATAAAATAATTATGAAGAAGTTTGTTGTGACAATACAAAGAACATCTTGTATCCCTGAGGTAGACAGGGATGGAGAAAGAAATCATACAGAGAATCTTCTATGTAGCAAATGCATAATTACAGCAATGCTTTGAGGTAAAAAGACAGATAAATAGAGGAAAGTCATACATGCTTTTTCAATTTTATCTATAAAATATTGAAGAGAGGTGTTATCTACTTGAGATGAGGTAGAGCGGTACAAGTGAAGCTTTGCGTAAGATTAACAGGCTGTGAATGTACCATATTTGATGATCAAGACAAGAAAAATAGTTAATATACAAGACTAGAGAAATCACTGCCTAGGGAGTCAGCGAAACTGTGTTTTAATTTATACCGTGCCACTTTACATGTGAAAATTAGATGAGAAATTTATTTAATTTATAAAATTTGTGAATCAGACTAGAATAAAATATCTCCAACCAATAAAAACATAGTTGGATATTTGAGGAAGCTAATGTGTTGTTTCTCAAAGTATCATGTACCAAAATCCTCTATCGTGTTAATGGGACTACATCAGACCTAATGATTTTTATGCACACATGTTGGATAACACCTGGTGTAGTGCACTCTGGGTTTGATTTCAGTGAGTGTCCGGAAAAATATTCCTAGAAATGAGAATGTGTATAATTACTAACAGACTATTCTCTTTAGAATTAATTTAGGAGAATCAATTTAGTAGTCAAGATGAGTATGTGATGACTGCAAATACTTTCTCAAAGTACTTTGATGTAGTTAAAATATCATTGAATAACTCATGTAGCTACTCTGTCCTCAATGAGGTGAAACATAACTCCTACTCAAGTATGGGCTGCACATAGTGACTTCATTCTAAAGAGTATAGTGTGCAAAAGGGAAAAAAAGAGTAATTTTTTCAGAGGAGAAACTTGACAAACACTACTTCACTCACCCATGAACACAACCAGTGATAAGTGATGTTGATAGTATGTGCCCTTGTATGAATCTATGATTGATGAAAATGGTACTATATCTCTGTGGTATTTCCCTCCTCTCTTCAAAAAAGAAAAACAAAGAGCAAATAAATCATAACCCCAGTTTAATCATGCAAAAAAATAAAAGAAATCCCAATTCAGGGACATTATGACCAGGAGTCCCCAAAACTGTTAAGGTCATTAAACACAAATTCTAAGATACTGTCACAACCTAAGGAACCTAAGAAGACATAATGAATATACATGCCTTATATGGGATCCAGGCACAGAAAGAAGAACATGAGGTAAAAAGTAAGGAAATCTGAATACAGTATGGACTGTAGTTAATTGCAATGTATCAAAATCAGTTCATTAATTGTAACAAATGTATCATAGTAATGTAAGATGTTAATAATAGGAGAAGTGGTGTGGATATATAGACATTCTCTGTTCTATCTTCACAACTTTTCTGTAAATCTAAAAGTATTCTAAATAAAGTTTATTTTAAAAGCATTATTTACTAAGTTAATTCAACGTATTTCTCTGTAGCTATAGCATAAACAGAACCATGATCAGGCTGAGATATAAAATAGAATAAAAGTATTGTGATTAATTTATCTTAATTTTAAATGAAGCCTAGTTAAAAAAACCATAGAATGCAAAGACCTTTACATTCAGGAGATTTTCCCAATGAGTGAGAAAACATCACCTTCCACAGATAAGAATTGGGAAAGCCTGTCTTTATCAACTGCATGTTTATGATCTAATCAGACATGTTGTAGACAGCAGCATTTATATCTTAAGGCAAAAATACTTATATAAAAAGTTTTAATTTTATTTATTACACTTTAAAACAAGATGTAAATTACTGATAAAAACATATTTAGCCTTTGGAAAAACAAGGAATCTTTTAAAGTATAATTTCAGCTCATTATATCTGGGTTTTTTTATTTATAATAACTCTAACACAAGGAAAATCTGTAGCAATATTTAGGCTTCCACTTTTCTAAGATTTCATTGGAAGATAATTGCTTAAATTTTTAAGTGAAAAAAATTAGAAAAATCAGATTAGAAAATAGAAATCATTAACATATTTAGCTCTTACTTTTGATCTATGAACTATTTGTGAAGGCAGAGATACCACACTCCAACTGGGAACCCCCGAGATGAGAGGTAAAGTCAGCTTGTACCTATGTATTTTCTCTGAAATAAAGCTTATTTTGGAGACATTTCGATATTTCTTTAAGGGTACAGTTTCTTGGGTTTTATTACTGTGAATAAACGATATTAGGGTGTCATATCCAGCTGCATTCAACTTCAGTTTTGCACTGACACTTCTGCTACTAAATTCAGCTAATGCTATGTAGAATGTAATCAACATAGGTCTGTGTTAAAAAGTGGGGAAAACCATCGATTTATGCCATTTTAATCAGGTCATCATTTTATTAGTGCCTGACTATTAATATCTGCCTATCCCTAATTTTGAAAGCTTCCACAAATGATGAATATTATATATATGATGAACTCTCAGAAAATCTTAAAAGACTATTTTCTTATAAATTATAGTATATTTTGATCTATGTAGATTCTTTGTACAACTAGTCCAGGCTGTCAATATAATTTGCAAAAAAAGATGACAAAAATGTGCAGTAGAGGATAATCTGTTCTAATAAAATAAACCATGGCCATTAAAATTTTAAGTATGAGTGACAGGTAATGCAATTTTCCATGCATGACAAGTGATTATTGTTATTAATCTGTGATATAAATACCCTTCATGCTATGTAACCTTATTTTCAGCATAACAAAAATCTACTGAGTCTTTGTACCAGTCAAGATTGTCCCACTTGTGCTGTAATTGCTTAAAACTCTAAAATTTCAATGGCTTAAAAAAAAAGTCCAAGTCTCATTTCATACAATGCAAATTCCATCTTGGGTAGGCTGGATGCTTTGCTCCATGCCATCCTCATTCTCAGCCTCAGCCTCATAGAATCTTCATTTTCTGGGACAGTGTTGTTTACCATCTCAGAGACAAAGAAACAATGGAGTGTCTCACACCAGCAATTTAATGTTAAAGTCCAGAATGACACATATCATTTCCACTAACAACATAATAGCCAGCACTAGTTACATGGCCCCATCCAAAGGCAAGGGAGAATGTGTTGAGTTCCCCAAGATCACTCTTGCATTTGGTGATTCCCTAAAAGAGTGCGCAGAATTCAGTGTATAGTTGTGCTCAGGACTAACATTTATTATAGTGAAAGAAAACAAAGGAAAATCAGCAAAGGGAAAAAATGCATGGTGTGAAATCCAGGGGAAACCAGTCTCAAGCTTTCAAGAATCTTTTCCCAGTAGAGTTACACAGCACATACTTAACTCCTCCAACTATGAGTTGTGACAACACACGTGAAGTGTTGTCTACCAGAGAAGTTAATTATAGACTCAGTATCCAGAGTTTTTACTGGGATTGGTCACATCAGTACCCTCCGCCAAGAAGGTACCAAAATTCTAGACTCATAAAGGAAAAATAGGTGTTCAGCATAAATCATATTGTTTACCTAAAAGTCTAGGCACAGCAAACCATCGTTATCAGTTAACTGTTGATTAGAAACACCCAAGAACCAAGTTTCCAGATGCCAGCCAAGGTCCAGCCTTGCAAGCAAGCCATTCTAAGGATAGTGGTCTCAGGGTTGCTATGTTAGTTCGTTTCTGTACAGGTGGTGAGAGAGTTTAATATGCACTGTACCCAGAGTAATGAGACAACTGAATTCAGATAAGCATTAAAAATCTCTTCTTCAATATTACTAATTGAAACCTTAGGGAAAGTTTAAGTACAACTATAAGAATTTATAGTGTTTAGATTTCTCTGAATAGCCTTTTAGCAAAATATAGGATTTTCAAGAAAAAATTAAAATATTTGGTAGAAAAATCATTTAAAGAAAAAAATCTAGCTATATTAAGTATAAATTCACAAACAAAATTAACTTTAGCATTTCATTCTGTACAAGTAAACAAATTGGAAGAAGAAAGTAGAAAAAAATCTCATGTGTTAAAAAACATGTATCAATATTTGTATTTACATATGCATATGCATTTGAATGCATACAGATATTTGCTTGTATATACATAGAATATTTGTATATTTTAAGAAGGATACATATGAGGTTGGAAACATTTAATCTTGTAAAGGAAAAAAACGACTGGGATAGGTAATCATAGAGAAATTTTCTGTCAATATATACAGTTTAGTCTATTTGATTTTTTTTATCCTCTTCATATATTGTTTTAAATAAAATTAGTTTTTTAAAGTTCATCCGGAAAGATAAATGTGTGAAACTTCTGCCTCTATTTTTATAAAACCCAACAGAAATCTTTTTAATACTAGATGATATTGCTTCAAGAATAGATGGATAAAGAGAACAGGTTAGTAACCAAAAAACAAACAATATTAAATGCCTATCTTAGATGGTAAGATAATACATAACATGTGCATTTAAATTGTGGGGTATAATGATGAGGTAACAGAAATTTCCGTGTTCTTAGAAAAGTTAGAAGAATATCTTGCTATGTCAACTTGTCATTTTTTATTTCCTGGGCCCCAAATGAGTGCTTCCTTGCCTCAAAATTTCAAATAATTCCTCTGAAACCTCCTTAATAGTATGTATGGGCATTAACCTTCTCACAAAGGTTTATTGGGCTAGCCCTAAATCAATGTTAGAGAAAGGCATGTTCTTTTCTTCTCACCTCCATATTTTCTTAAGCTGTCTTCTTTCTAAGCAGAACCGTCTCTGCATGTGTGTTGCCCTGCAGATAGACCCTCGAGGACTTGTATGCCCAATTGTGTCACTGAATTTATATGTATATGTGCAAATCTCAGAGGGGAAATAACACAAGCTAAAGCCAATAACTCACATTAAAATATCGCACTGCCACCATATAAAATAAGTAGAAATTTTAAAAAATTTATACTTTTCAACACTGGCAGGCTGCAGTGAAACAGAAGCACCCTAACACATAATTAGTGGGGATAAAATTAGTTAATATTTCTAGAGATTAATTTGGCAGTCTACAGCCAAAGACATTTATTCTCAGGATTAATAATAAGAAAACAAGAAAAAAATATATAAATTAATACAAAATCTTGATTTTCAAATACTTAGGGCATACTTTGTAAACAATCTGAATAACGAAAAATAGGAGAATGGGTAAGTAAATTAAGGTATAACTACATGTATGATGTATATTGTGTGGTAATTAAAATAGTGTTTTCCAAGCTCCTTAATGCCATAGGAAAATGATCAAATACAATGCTACTTTTAAAAAGCAAATAAAAATTTTTATATACAATTTGATCCCATTTAATTGCAACAGATAAGTATACTGATATTTATATTATAAGAAATATTAGAAAAGAATAGTTAAAATGTGGAAAGTGATTTCTTCTAGGCTGAGATTATGAGCATTTTTTCCCCTCATATGTACCTTTCTACATTTCGAAAACAATTTACAATGATGATATATTACTTTCAAAATTGCAAAAGAGATGGTATTTTAAGAAGTATTGAAAAATTAATAAAATAAAGATGAAAGAAAAATTATGCACAAAATGATAGCTTTTACAATTGTATGGAATAAAGTATAGTAATAAACTTGACAAAGATAATGAGATTTAGAGAAAATATTTAAGAATTGACAGTTGTAATTTCCAGACACCACAGTGTCTACAAATACAACTTTTATAAAAAGTCCTTTTTCTAGTTTTTCTCATGTTCATTTACTTAGACCTATCGAGTGACTTTCAAAATATAAATGAAAAATGACATTAATTTACAGTACGACATTAAAATACCTTCAAAGAATTAAGGAACTAAAAATATTTTTTCAATAATTTTTCAGAAAGTTTGAATGTTTGAGTATTCTGTGTACCAAACTCTAATCCTGTGCAAATTAGAGCCATTGAATTACACTGGCACATCTTCCTTCTTACAAACACTAGAAATATTTAGAAATTCCCTAATGGACTATCTATTGGATTCTACTTTATAATCATTATAAAAGGATAGGATGCAAACATGAAACTTCTCCTTCATTTACAGGTTAATCATTGTAACCTTTTAATTTGTCTTGAGAGTCAAAATGCTTCCTTATAAAAGCGAAGGTCATCCCTAAATCTGAGCACTTATTTGTCAATGATGGATAAAATGTGACTACAGAAAGGTAAATTAAATTCAACATAACATGTTTACCTTATTCTAAAATGTCTTAACATATTTAGAAAATCCATTTTCACTTCCCCCTACCCAACCATCTGAATGTGTTCCATGTGTTTTAAAACATAGATTAATGTGGAGTGGGAGAAAGAGAGGGAGAGAGAATCTGTGTCATTTCTCTGTGTTTGAGGCAAAGCATCAGCCATAGCAATTTAGACAGGAGTGAAAACATGTTTCATTGTGTTGGGTAGTACGGATACTCAGCTTGATGGAAAGCTTGGTAACCACACTCTTCCATTAAGAGGAGAAAATAATGACACTGAACTCTGAACCTGGACCTGACATCTTCATTGTTGATTTACAGTAATGTCTGTGGAGGGGAAGGTCACTGTGCTGAATAAGCAGCTAATGTGGCTCAGGGAGAAGGTCATTTGTGTATACTGTAACTTCTCATCATTTTAGGAGCATAGGGAATTTGGAAACTAGAACTTGGCATTTTCAGAGAATTATTACAGTGCTAAAGAGTTCAAAGTGTTTATTCTTGATACCTGGAAAATAAAGTGCCTCTTGCTCTGAAGTTTTCAAACAAGATTGCTGTACTGAAGTTTAATCAGCCTTCAGTCAAAACTACTCACTCACATGGAGGCTGATGCTAGAAAATGGAATTTTAAAGGTTCCCTTCCTTGGGCCTTCTGTAACAAAGGAAAAGGAAAATAGAATGTTAGAACCAGAAAGAATTTAAATGTTTTCTTCTAAACTTTTTCTCTTCAGCATGGCAAACATACATAGTGTTCATTGTTCTATTCCAATCCCTTTGTCATGACTTCTAACTTCTCAGGAGAGTTAAGTCTAAAGTTCTGTACACACACACCCCCCACCCCCAACACACATCACATTAAAGTTAAAACTAGATTTTCTCTCCAGAATATAAGTAGTCACTTGCAGCAGCTTTTGTGGCTATGGGTTTCAGCATAAAATCAAAAGATAATGGAAATGTAAAGATAATAAAGGACAAAAGAATACAGAAATGATGGACAGAGCTGTACTTTTCCTCTTTTCTCTGTTTGTCTTGAAATATCTTCCAAAACTATGGGATTATTAATAACACTATCATTTTTTCCTGTTATTCTTTTTAATAAGTTTTTGCTGAGGTAAATTTTATGGTTCTGGTTGACTGTAGCCCACGATATCCCCCTCCTATTAGACATATTGTGCTTCTTTCATACAATAATACACCTTCTAGGTTATAGTCTGGTTTGTACCATATCAACACGTATGTCACACTGATAAATGTATTTGTAAGAAAAATTGCAAGAAGGAGAAGATCTGATTTAAAGAGTGTAGATATTTAAAAGTTTTATAAATGTTGCCAAGTTGCATTCCGAGTTGTACCAATCACTTTCCATCTAATAGTGTATGGGGGCATCTCCATCCCCATTTCACCATGGAGTGTTTTTTTTAAAAAACATTCCATTACTATTTTGATCTTTTAGCTATTTTAATCATTTACTATTTTACCAGTTTAATATTCAAAATAAAATAGATCTCCATATTTTTTCTGATATGTTTACTTTTACATGTTGTTTATTTATTTTGTCTCTAATCATTGATTATGTAGAATTTTTTTTGGTATGAAGTGTGAGTGAGGAGTCCAGTTCTATTTTTATATGTTATGTTGTCTTAGCATCATTGACTAAATAATATATATTTTCTCCAAAATTTGATATGCCATGTTTATAATATACTAAATTAACATATGTATTTGGGTTAAACGCTGAACTATCTATCCTGGTCCTAAGATTTGTGTACTTTTGTATCAGTCTCACATTTAAAAATTATGTTCTCTTCATCATGTAGTTTTTTTTTGTCTTGTGTAGTTATTCAATGCCTCCTAGTTAAACAATCTTGAGATTTTCCCAATATTTTGCTTGCTTATGTCCACATGAATGTTAAAATCATCTTTAGTTAAAAATAAGTATGTATTATTTTGGGAACATAATGTATAGAGAGAGATTGATGTATCAGAATGCTTTCTGCATTAGCTGCAATTGATTGAATGTCTAATGTAAAACATTATAAGCAAAAGAGGAGATTTATTAGCTCATGTGACAACACATCCAAAGGCATAGTGATGTTGGGTTTAGCTAGGTCAGTAGTTCAAAGCTGCATTCTCCCTTCTTTCTGTACTACTATTGCTTTGACTTTTGACGTCAGGCTTGCCTTCATGGTAGCTATGTCATCTTCAAGCATACTCAAAGTCTAAAGTCAAGAAAAGAGAATGTTTTTTCCTTTGTGTTCAGAGTAAAGAAAAATTTTCCAGGAGCTTTCCATCAGAGCTCATCTTATTTTCAAGAATTTCATTAATGTCTGTTATTGAATTTATCATGAGAATGTGGACTATAAAAATTTACCTCTTTGGATTAGGGAGTTCTCAGCTTTCTTGAAAGTACAGAGCATCTCGATAGCTGAAGGAAGAAGGGTTTTTGGTTTTGTCTAAGACTATTTTTTTGAGCAGTTTCAGGTTCACAGCAAAATTGAGAGGAAGGTAAAGAGATTTCCCATTTACCTCCTGCCCGCCACCACACATGCACACACAGTCTCCACTATTATCAACGTTCCCCACAAAAGTGTACATTTTTTACAATTGATGAACCTACATAACACATCACAATCATCCAAAGTCCATAGTTTACCATGGGGTTCACACTTGGTGTTGTATATTCTATGGGTTTGCACAAATGTACCATACAGAGTATTTTCATTGCCTTACAAATCCTCTTTGCTTTACCTATTCATCTCTCCCCTACCCCCAACTCTTGGCAACTACTGATCTCTTTTTACTATCTCCATAGTTTTGCCTTTTCCGGAATGTCATATAGTTGGAATCATACAATATGTAGTCTTTTCAGATTGGCTTCTTTAATATAGTAACATGCATTTAAGATCCCTCCATGTCTTTTCATGGGGCTTGTTAGCTCATTTCCTTTTAGCACTGTATAATATTCCATTGTTGATGAAACTTGAAAATGGTGGTGAGCAACATGGAGGAGTGAACTGTTCCTTTTGTCTCTCCCCCTTTTGAACCACAACTAAATAGACATGCACTGGCCAGTGGAGGAAGCTCACACAGCACAACAGGATACCTGAGAGACACATGCAGTTATACATCTGAGGATGGACCGACTGGACCCCTGGGAAGTGGCAGAGATAGCTGAGCATGCCCTGCTCTCCCCTGGTAGCCCAGTGCACACACACTAAAGCTTTACAACCTGGTACAAACACCTAGAAAGTGGGAACATGCACCAGGGCAACGTAGGGGGTGGTGGCAGTAACATTTGGCCAGCACTTGAGGTAGCTCTCCTGGCAGCAGGGGGAGCCTGCTACACCACTGTGCCATCAAGGAGCAGGCATATCTTGGGTCCCAGTGAGGAAACCCTGCCCACTAAGCTAGAGGCCCCACAGACCACAGACCAGACCATAAAGAGAATCCATAGCAGATCTAAGTGTTGGAACAAATGCTATGAAGGTGCTTGCCAGCACTCACAGTCCTGCTGAGCCCCCAAAGAGTGACTGTGCCCTGGGTGACTTGGGGAACAGGCAGTGGCAGGTTTTAGCTCACTGGTGATCATCTTCTGGTGGAGAGGGGGAGCTCAGAGTGCCCCTGAGGTGCCAAAAAGTGGCCTTAGCCCAGTGAGGAATACCTGCCCACCAAGGAAAGTCCACACAAGTGCCTGAAAGCTCCCCAGGCTAGGGCAAGCACCCATAATACCCCCACAGCTTCCAGCAGATGTGGAAGGGTCAGAAACGCTGCTCCTACTCCCACCTAGCAGTAATGGGGGAACCTAGGTCCTAAGAATAACACAAATGCCCCAACAAAAGATGAATTCATCAAACACCATGAGAAACTGCAGCAACAACTCAGACCAGAAGGAAAATGACAACTCTCCAGAAACCAACACTGAAGACACAGAAATATACAACCTAACTGACAGAGAATTCAAAATAGCCAACACTGAAGACACAGAAATATACAACCTAAATGACAGAGAATTCAAAATAGCCATCATAAGGAAACAACGACTTATGAGAAAACACAGAAAGACAATGCAATCATCTCAGCAATAAAATGAATCTATTCACCAAAGAGATCAAAACTATAAAAAAAAAAACAGCAGAAATTCTAGATATGAAAAACACAATTAATGAAATAAAAAATAATCTACAATCATTAAGAAATAGAAATGATCTTATGGAGGAAAAAAATCACTCTTCATAGGATAAAAATGCAGAAATTCTACAGGTGGAGGAGGAGACAGAATTAAGATTTTAAAAAAACGAAGAAATTCTTTGAGAACTATCTGACCCAATTAGGAAAAGCAACATGAAGATTATAGGTATTCAAGAGGGAGAAGAGAAGGAGAAAGGAGTAGAGAGCTTGTTCAAAGAAACAATTGCTGATAACTTCCCAAACCTGGAGATGGTATCAGATTTACAGATAAATGAAGTTAATCGTATGCCCAAATTTATCAATGCTAGAAGACCCTCTCCAAGGCATATAATAGTAAAAATGGCAAAAGCTTGTGATAAAGAAAGAATATTAGGAGCAGCAAGGT